>NW_020698242.1:9878781-9976240 GCF_002925995.2 Terrapene triunguis
GTTACCTTCTCAAAGAAGGAGATCAGGTTGGTTTGGCACGATCTGCCTTTCGTAAACCCATGTTGTAATCTGTCCCAATTGCCATTCACCTCAAGGTCCTTAACTACTTTCTCCTTCAAAAGTTTTTCCAAGACCTTGCATACTACAGATGTTAAACTAACAGGCCTGTAGTTACCTGGGTCACATTTTTTCCCCTTCTTGAAAATAGGAGCCACATTAGCTATTTTCCAGTCCAACGGTACCACCCCCGAGTTTACAGATTCATTAAAAATTATCGCTAAGGGGCTCGCAATTTCTCGTGCCAGTTCCTTCAATATTCTAGGATGAAGATCATCCGGTCCGCCCGATTTAGTCCCGTTTAGCTGGTGAAGTTTGGCTTCCACCTCTAATACTGTAATGTCAATCCCCCCTCCTTTATTCCCCTCTGTCCTGCTCCCTCTATTCCTAAGCCCTTCATTAGCCTTATTAAAGACCGATGCAAAATATTCATTTAGATATTGTGCCATGCCTAAATTATCCTTAATCTCCACTCCATCTACATTCTTCAGCGGTCCCACTTCCTCTTTCTTTGTTTTCTTCCTGTTTATATGGCTATAAAACCTCTTACTATTGGATTTAATTCCCCTCGCAAGGTCCAACTCTACACGGCTTTTGGCCTTTCTCACTGCATCCCTACATGCTCTGACCTCAATAAGGTAGGTTTCTTTGCTGATCCCTCCCCTCTTCCATTCTTTGTACGCTTTCTGTTTTTTCTTAATCGCCCATTTGAGACGCCCGCTCATCCAGCTAGGTCTAAATCTCCTGCCTAATAACCGTTTTCCCTTTCTCGGGATACAGGCCTCGGACAGCTCGTGCAACTTCAACTTGAAACAAATGAAATGCTAAAGGAACCCTATTTAAACCATGTAAAATGAGCCAAATTCCACAATGATGGACACCTAATAAATGCATGTAATAATCACCATCATAAGTCAGTCAGATTTTGCTCCCATTCAACACAATCACAGAATTTCTATTGGGCCAAGTTCTCTACTGGGGTAACCACTTTGATTCAGTGGAGCTATGTCAGATGAGAATTTATTTTCCTCAGGAGCAGGGTGACTCAGGGATGAGATTCTTCTAGTTAAAACTGATGCATCTTGATTAGTGCTAAGACAAAACCTATGGAGCTGCATTTTTGGCACGTCTCCAGAAACATGAAACCATGTTGTGTGAAATATTGTGGATTTAGTTATGCAGCCTAAGACAGCAATCAGAAAGCCTTGCATTGCATCTTGCATATAGCTCTATTGTGGTGCAAAGGATGTCTATGTGATTCTCATCTGTTCAGATCCTATGGGAAAGATTCAGTGCAATTTATCTTAGACCAGTATTTTCAAGGTATCCTCTCTCTCTCTTTCTCTCTATTGTTTGTTAACTGCTGCAAGTTTGGACGAGAGGCTGTGGGGTCAGAGCCAAGGCAGAGAACAGAGATTTGCAGAGATCACGCAATGCTTCTCAGTCTGTGGCTGGAGTAAACAGAATCTCCTTAAAGGTCACTTCTTCAGGCTCCCGCTGCAATTGCCAAAGGAAGCTGCAATCATTTTTCAGTCCCTTAAATGCCAAGAGTAAAATGCACTGAGTCACAGTTTTCCTACATGTTCCTGGTTTGTGATGAGTCTACTTAGGAGGCATTTCCTTGCCAAGAAAAGCTTCTTTTTCCTTTTGAACCCGGAATAGACCCATGGCACCCTTTTACAAAGTTAAGGGTCAGGGCATATTGGGCTAGGAATTGCAATCAGACCTATTTGTGTGCCCCGGACAAAGTGTTTTCTGAATGATCAACGCTGTACTCTGAACAATCAGATTACGGTCTTTTTCTCCTTTACACTCATACTAGTCAAGGCTTTCGATATTGCAAGAATGATTAGTGTTGGGTGAAAAATTCGTAACACATTTTACTCAATGCATTAAATCTCTTTTTCTGTTTGCAAACGGTCTTAAATTTCCCACTGTCATTTCATCTCCTTCTTCGACAGTGGCCTCTCTTGAGCTAGCCTGCAAAGCCACCCCTTTCTCCTTATTTAGGATATGGAGTTGGATTTTTCCATTGTCACTAAATTTATCCTCCGTCTGGCACCAAAGCTATCATATCTGGAAGGAAATCCAGATAAAATCTGAAGAACTACAATCCTTATCCACAGATACGAGCAGCCTCAATGAAGCCAATGAGACTATTTGCATACACGCTATTCAGCCTGAAGAAGGGCTGTCAGATCTGGCACTGAAGTCCAGCCTTAGAAACATCTTTACATGAATAGTCGTCGTGTTTATATGAACCATGCAACTGATCTGTTCTCTCTTACCTCACAGTTCCAATCCATGTCCATAATATCTCTGGGTTTCATTAGGCAGTCCTGGCTGGATACATAAATAATAAGGCTGTTGTCAGATTTCCCTATGGTGTGCAAGGGCAGATCTGGAAACCTAAAGGCCCTGACCTTCATGTTTCTCAGCAGGGAGTGAAACACCCTCAGAGCTGAAGCAGTGGGAAAATGCGAGTCTGTGTTATGCTTTAACGTGATACTGACAGGCAAATGTAATTTCTCAGAGCTCACATGAGTGAACTCTGATCTGGTTTATAATCTCATGCATTTAACACTGAGCCAGTTGTAGCTCATAGGCTGTGGCAGAGGCTTTAACAGGGTAACTTCCCTTTTAAGCTCTGCATAGCTTGGAAGGTGGCATAGGATAGCGGGTTGGTTTATCATCCCCTTCCTCTGTTGTTAGAGGCAGGCAGAGAAGACAGAATTGGGCTCATTTAACGTTGGCCAAGATGTGAGTAAGTTTAAAAAAAATAAAAGCTAGGTCATTGTGCTGCATAGAGGAGATTGCTTAGGTTCAAAGCTAACACCTAAGGGAGAGGCAAATGTTCAAGTCCTTTCGGAGTTGGGGCAAAAACTGAACAAGGTCCTCAGGATTTGGTCTTTGCTGCATGAGGCCAGACTAACCGTCGTTCTGCTATCTGAAAGTAGGAACACTGAAAGACAGATGGGAAGGGCCAAGCTCTACTACAGCTTGTTCCTCTGTCTTCCAGCATCTCTCACCTTTCTCCCTCCCCCCGGACATCAGTCAGGTGGATGCACCTATCTCAGTTGCAATGCAAGGGCCCAGTGCAGTTTCCTACAACAGGGGTTCTCAATCTTTTTTTTTTTCTGAGGCCCCCTCAACATGCTATAAAAACTCCATGGCCCACCTGTGCCACAGCAACTGGTTTTCTGCATATAAAAGCCAGGGCTGGTGTTAGGGGGTAGCAAGCAGGGCAATTGCCTGGGGCCCCATGCCACAGGGGGCCCCGCAAAGTTACATTGCTCATGCTTCGGCTTCAGCCCCAGATAGTGGGGCTCAGGGCCCTGGGCTTCAGCCCCATACTGTGGGGCTTCAGCTTTCTGCCCTGGGCCCCAGCGAGTGTAATGCCGGCCCTGCTCGGTGGACCCCCTGAAACCTGCTCACGGCCTCCCAGGGGGCCCCTGAGAACCACTGTGCTAGAGGAAGGCAACAATTCTCAGCATCCCTGCCAGTAGGCCCTGGGGTAAAGTCCTCCCCTACAGCACAGGTGGGCTCAGTCGTGCCAGACAGGGTGTACTCTAGAGCTGCAGCACCCCCCAGGGGAGCTCAGAGAGCCATTGCAGTACATCACTCTGTGCAGAGGGAGGGCGCCTGCACCTACACCTCAGCATATTCCTCTGCCGGCTGGTGCATACGAGGTGGTGGGCAGATGCTGGGCAGACTCTATGGCATAGGAGTGGGTCCTCAGGGGATGTGTTGCCACTGTTGTCATGGCTTCAAAATACAAGCTCCAGCTCCCGATATAAATCTAGCCTTCTCAAGCGGAGCAGGAATTTCCAGATTACGCCCACACCTTATGTAAGCGTCGCTGCACGGAGCTCTCCAAAAGACAGCTTCCAGCAGCGCCGCTGTTCTCTCAAAACATGGCAGCTCAGCAGCTCCCCATCACAAGTGACCTTATCAAATGAAGATGTATGGCCAGGAGTCAGCATCCCTGCAATGGGCTGAGGCTTTGCAGATGGAGAGCGACTGGGGGAGTGGATCTGACTTGTAGCCTGAGCAGTAGTTTGGGGGGTGTCATTATGATGGAAAGTTAACTCCTCTGCCTGCCCCCTGGGTCACTAGAGAAAAGACTCCTTTAAGTTACACCATGCCTCCTTCCAAACCACCCCCTACGCATGGAACCTATCCAGGTTCAATCTCCCCCTGCCTTCCTCTTGCAAAAATGTCCTTAAAACCCACTTGTTCCATGCATGATGCATTCCATTGATAATTGCCATCAGCCACGTGGTTTCTGTATTTGTATTGCCTCCTATTGTTTTGCACTATATCCGTTTGTGCCTTTAGCTTGTGCTTTTTACCCTTCAGGGCAGGGAACTTGTCATCAGCATAGTTCTCCCCTCTTGACGGCACCATGCACGCATACATCGCTGCAAGTAATAGAAATGAGCCTGAAGTGCAACGTTCAGCTCTGAATCTAAACAGTGTTTAAACAGCTCTTCTAGATGTTAGTTCAGGCCATCATTGAACAGCCAGCTACAAAATTTGGGCACAGATCTGGGCTCTACCAATTTCCCCAATGCCCTGGAGTGTTCGGATCCAGATTTTTCGTTTGGGCCCAGTGCTAACAAAAGAACAATGCAAGAGCACAAATATACGCGCCACTCGGGGTCCAAGCCTTTGTGCCACAGATATACAGAAAATAAATAACACGCTCACCTGGGCTACGAAAGAACCCAAGAGTGATCACTCTTCACGGGAAAAAGGAGTGGTGGTGGTGGAAGGAATGTGTCTGAGCAGCTCTACAAATGTCACGAGAATGAAAGGCGCATTGAGCAGAGTGTGGTAAAGCAATTCAGGAACGTCTCTTCCTCATGACTTCATCCTGGCATACGCTAGAGAAAAAGAGGTTGTTTACATCTAAATGTTGTGCAGTGGCTGAGAGCAACGGTTAACTAAATATTGTCAGATGAATTAACCAAAACTATATACAGAATGGTTCGCGGGAGGGTTGCACATGCTGAGTGTGAGCATAATTTCAAGACTGCATGAAAGGCAGTTCATGCGTGGCACGGGTGACTTCTCCTGAAAATGACATTTGGACAAAGGGAAATTGAATGAGGCCAAATGATAGGACAGCCTTGAGTGCATAATAGATAGCAACTAAAAGAGGAATTATAGAGATGGTATGAATTTCCCTGGAAGGGAGACAAGGACAAGGTTTGCAGATGACTTTATTAGCTGTGGAAGTAGTAGTGGCACTTTTCCAGGAGTACACTATGTCTCCCGCACAGGAATGTATACCATGTTCTTCAGCACGGTAGTGGAGTTAATCACATAGCAAGCAGGGGGGACTTGTGCAGCACAAGCAGCAGAGCTGGTAAGAGGCAGGAAACGTTTCCAGGAGCAGGGCAGGAAGGCTCCTCCAAAACATTTATGGCCCAGAAGAAATCTCAGCCCCCTGGTAGTGGGAGGAGTGTTGCGTGTGTGTGTGTGTGTGTGTGTAGCGTGCAAAGCCAATGCAGTCTGGTCCCTGTGTGGTCTAGAGGGGGGTTGTGTGTGTGGTCCTCCCAAAGCCCTGCTCATCTGTCCAAAGGCTGCTAACTGCCTGCTGAATGACCACGTCTGTTTACTTTAGCTCTGTCTGCACCAACTGAACTCTGATCGCTGTCTTCCTCCAGCTGGGCCGACTCAGGACCCCAAAGTGAAAGAGAGAGGGAGAGAGAGAGAGAGATCTGTGTGTGAGCCTCCAGAAAAGAATGGACTGCAAATGGACTGCAGTGTAAATCACAACGAACAATTTATGGGCCATTTTCTCTCCCATCATTTCTCCCCTGACCCCCACCCCCTCTTCACTCAAACAGGCCGGGCTCATAAATCGCCTGTGCTGAGTGCTGGCAGAAAGGTTTTTCGTGTTCCTGACAGATACAATAAAAATATGCATGTGTGTTTGTTCATTGGGGGGAGGGAGAGGTGAGGTGGGTGTGTATGCGCATGCATGGTGTGTGTGTGTGTGGGTGTGTGTGCCGGACTGTGGGTGTGCATGGGCAGATTGTGAGCATGTGGCTGGTGATTGTGTGTGTATGTGTCTGGTAATTACGTGTGGGAGAGGCTGTATGTCTGCATGTCTGGTGTGTGCACATGAGTGTACGGACTAAGAGTTTTGTTGGGTCTGGTTTGTGGATGATGCATAGTGTGGGGAGAGCTGTGAGCACATGTTGCATGTGCTAATAGAAAAAAAAGTGTTCCCAAATATTCTTGCAAACAAAACTAGCAGATACGCTTTGCTCATTTTTAGAACTGGGTGGGAAACCATTTTCCTTTCCTGGGAAAATAGTTGAGATTTCAACAAATTTTCCCATCCCTTATTGGGACAAAGATTTGATCTTGAAAATTTTCATGAACTCACAAACAAAACCCAATTTAAATTAAGGTCAGTGAAAATATTTTGATTCTATTTTGATCATTTTTATTTAAACTATAATTTGTTCACTTTCAAAATGAAAGTCATTTCTAACTGGGAAAACAGAATTGTTCGTTTTCAAAATGTCACTATGGGAAACTGACAATTTTAAAACTTATTATTAAAAAAAAATTTTTTTTGTTGAGATTCCCATCAAAACTGACCCTTTCCCAGAAAGTTTCAATTTCAACTAATGACATTTATGGACAGAAAAACGGTTTGCCAAAAAAAAAAAATCCCAACCATCTCTACTTGTTTTCATGACCCTTTTTTATTCCCCTACCAAAGAACATTTATTAGAATGATTTTTTTATTCAGAAGAATATTCATGGAAAGTAGAAGCATGGCAAACCCTGTCATGTGACACTCTCATAAGTTTGTTTCTATTTAAGAATGGTAATGCACCATATGTAAAACTTTTTATTTGCTCAAAAGTTTAGAAGAATTATGAGTAAAGAGCAACCTGGAATGTGGACCTGGAATATTTGTGATAATTCACTAAAAGAATTGGGAATTCCTCCTGTTTAGAAATTTGTCAGCAATCAGGAAACAGACACAATACCAAGTGATTTAGCTAGTTGCCCAATCACAAGGTTTTAATAGCAAATATTCAGTGAACAATCTGCAAATAAGTCATTCAAGGACATTGGTTTGCCGAAACTAGTCATACAATTGGAAAAAAATTAAAAATGCATAAAAATCATAACTTGTTCACAGATAATTCACAAACAGAAATAAAGAGGATGGATAAATTAGCCACAATGAATAATTTGACCAGCCCCAAGCTGTGTATGTTTTGTGTGAGAGCCTCTGAACAGAAGAGGTGAATATTTATATGCAGTATGTGTATATACATATGGATGTGTGTGCCTTTGTGCATGAAGGTGTATAAGCAGTGGGTGGGGGGTCCAAAATAAAGAGAGCAGGGGTCTGTGTCTGTGTGTGTGAGGGTGTGATAGTTGTGTGTGTGTGTGTGTGTGCACGTGCGCGCGCGTGTGTTTTACTCTATATATGCCAGTGCAGGAAACAAAGAAAGTTGATAAAAAATGAATTATCCACTTAAGGTTGTGCCAGTTTCCCATCATCAATCTTATTTTAGAGGTTTATTATTCATTTGTGAAAAATCACTCTAGTCTTAACCTTTGCCTATACAATATGGTCTGAAAACTGGAAAAAATGTATTACCAAATTGTGCTTTCATATATATATTCATATATATATATATATGATATTATCCTCATTATATGGCATAGATCATGATATATAATCATTAACATATATCATTAATCTCAGACACTTTTAAACTACTCAAAAAAAAATCCCAAAACCTGAAAGTTATGGAAGTCTTTTGTTGTTTAGCTCACAGTAAGAAAAACCACAATTCATCTTAAAACAAAGAACATTTGGCAAAACAATAAAGTGCTTTCATGGAATTTTGGAAATAATTCAACTTGTTCATGATATTACACTTTCAATTATGACATGTGAAGTTTATGGGGGTCTAGAATAAGTCATGCCCTCTGGAAATGGGAATATATATCCCTATAGAGTTTTAACCGATAGACTGGAACATATATATATATAAAATCAGAACCCAAGAACTGCTCTGATCTGTAGGGAAGTGAATTAAACCAGTTATTTGTTGTTCTTTGTACCTCATTGACCCATTCTATTGAAATGTATGCTATTTTCCCAGATAGTCTGACTCCACTAGTGAGGATCTTCCCACTGTTACATGCTTGTAAATAATGAACTGTATTTAATTATTGTATCGATCTACACCCTAGTCCTTCACTACCTGTGACTATCTAAAATACGCTTTAGAAGCACATCCCACATACAGAGAAAGAGGAAATGTTCCATTATACTGCATACCTACCACATATTGATTAAAAAAAACAGAAGACCATGTTTTTAAGAAATAGTTCACAGTCTCCCTCCTGGAAAAAAAAAAGAGAACTGTAGTTATTCTTTATTGCCCAATGGTTTAATTGGTGTCCAAATATATATTACGCTATAGAGACTCTTAGGTAAATTATATTTTCATTGCCTGAATATCTATTTAATAGAAAGATTAAATGAGAAATAATATGTGCTGTATAATTTTCCATATTCCTTTCCCTTTGGATTTTTAATAAGATAAAAGGAAGTCACATACAAAGGATTAAGCGTGACTGACATTAAGTTTGGGAGACAAAGTAATAAAGACAATGCTTTCTAGATCTCTTTTAGCTGCTATAATTGTTTCTATATTGTCACAACAGTGAGTTAAGAATGAAACTTCAGATTCCAAAGCACATCTTCTGGCTTTTGTCATGTGCATTATAACCTGAACATTATTTTAAATTCTCTTATTTGTATGACTGTAGATTTAATTCAGAGCCATGCAATGCATGGATATTCAACTTATTTCTCTAGGGTATTTCTGGAGCCAGATAAGATTGTAAAAGCTGACTTTCCAGGTCTATGGAAATAGATGCACATTGTTAAATGGTCTTCAGCATGCAAAACAAATACAGATTGGTCATTCAATATCCACGGTCCAATTTTACTGGCTAAAGATACTGATCTTTCAGCTTTACTGTTGGCTTGCCGACTTGATCAGTGTCCCATAAATGCTCATTTTTATTTTGCACCAATAGAAAAAAACAACAACATGTGAGTCCTTAATCCCTGGAAAGGGGCAATGGCAGCAGCTTTACAGGGCTATTAGCTGTAGGTTATCTAGTTTGCCAAGGGAAAGGAAATAAGCCAGAATCAGTGTCTGCTGCTCCCAAATTGTGCAATGCCTTTCTGGGCGCCAGTCCATGCACCTCCAAATAAGTCCCTGACCCCTAAAATTAACCTCTCTTGACATGGGGGGGAATACCGGTTAAACTAGACTGCACTCGCTAAAACAATTAGTAGTTTTCATAATTCCTTAGGAGGACACGGATGGCTCCATGGACTAGGATAACCAGATTTATTCATTGGACGTAGAACGACTTTGATTTTCAATTTCCCATCCGTATGAGTTTACATTTTAAAAAAACCTGCCCGCTATGAAAGCAAATCGGATCCTTTATTCTGAGGCATCAATTAGCAAACGAATTTGTTTTGTTGTTGTTGGGTGTTTTTTTTTTTAAGTCTAGAAACTAGAATGGCTAAAAACTATTCCCTGCTAAAATGCAAGAAATAAGAGGAACCGAGTTTCAGTTTAACTCTAGCATCAGTGTGCTTCATGCTGGATTAACTTTGATTTCATGATATTCACACAGGAAGGCGATGTATTTTCTCATTTAACAATCCCATCCCCACCCCCCATCAGAGATTCTTTGGTTTCTCCTTTCTGGTCTCTCCGGAGTTGTCACAATTTACTGGAGGCAGTTAGTTCATTTTATAGGCAAAGAAGAATGCTTTCTGCCTAATAGCCTGTTACTGTAAAAAAACAACAGGTACGTTTAGTCCAGGATCGCATGTTTGTGTCTTTTCAGATTCATTCAATTGCATCCACGTTATATTTCCTACTATATTTCCTCTATTTAGATAAACCACTACTTCTTTTGGGGACTGGGAGATTAGCTCTGAGCCGGGGGTTGTTCATTGACAAACACAATATAACACGTAGGCTATTTGTATGCAAAGGAGATTCGTTTTTCGCAAGTATATTTACGAAGGAGAAGTTAACGCAACCCTGTACTATGTTTGGGGGGGGGGGGGGTGGGGGGGGAGGGAATGAGATGAAATTCAGAAAGGATAAAGAAAGGAGTTTGTACCCAGGTTGTATAAATACATATTTGCATTGTGTGGAATTCCTTTTGAACCCCCCCCCCCCCTTCCCCTGCAATCCGATCATTTGTTTGGAAGAAAATGAATCTGGGCTTTGTTTTCAAATACTTGAGCTTCAGCATCTTCTGTAACAGGGGATTTTACAGGCACCCGCCCCGGGAAGCCAAATCCAAATAGGGTAACCAGATGTCCTGATTTTATAGGGACAGTCCCGACTTTTGGGTCTTTTTCTTATATAGGCTCCTATTACCCCCCACCCTCATCCCGATTTTTCACACTTGCTGTCTGGTCACCCTAAATCCAAACATGTTTTAAAGCAGAGGAAATCTCAGTGGAAATGATCAGTAGTAGGAGACACACACACACACACCGGGAAAAAAAAGCAAGCTGAGAGTTTTGATTCCTGCGACTTTAGCACCAGGCATTCTTCTTATTGCCAGGTCTCTAATGAAATTCCTAGAGTTATCGGCTTTCAGTCCTTGCTTGGTAAAGGTAAAAGCATCTCTTCTATGGGGGATCTTTTCTGGCCATCCGGTTCTCCTTCCTTTCCTTAACATTCGAACCAGTTCCCCCGAATGATACTCAACGTTCTCAACACCTTCAAGCCAGTCAATTTCCTACTGACCATTCACCAGGCAGCCCTGATAACTCTGATCTTTGCATCTGAAGAAGTGAGGTTTTTACCCACGAAAGCTTATGCCCAAATAAAGCTGTTAGTCTTTAAGGTGCCACCAGACTCCTTGTTGTTTTTGTAGATACAGACTAACAGGGCTTCCCCCTGATACTCTGATCTTTGGGTGATCTTCGGGGGGGGGGGGTTACTTCTTATGTTTTGTATTAAAATATATTTGCACAGCACCCATTTCAGAAGATAGACAAAGGGAGGGGGGAAGGGCAGACCAAGATCGGACGAGGAGGAAGGGTGTGTGCGGGTGTAAGGATGGCGGGACAGCAGGAGTAGGAGGAAGGGGTGTGTAGTTGGTGTGTAGGTTACTGTACGAAAGGGTGTGCGCAGGGAAAAGGGCTGAGTAGCTGAGCGTGTGGGTCGTTGGTGTACCGGGTGCACTTGGTGTGAGCGCAGAGGTAGGGATGAGCAGTAGGGGGTGTACACGTGTGTGCGTGGTTGGGTCTGGGGTGTGCATTAAGTGGGTGTATATTTGGGGACGTGTCGTTGGGAAGGGGGTGTACACAGGGTCTGCGTATTCCAGGATGAATCCAGCGCCCGGTGAAGCCCAGGGTAAAATTCCCATCTAAGCAGGATCGGGCCCCATCAGAACACCCCGCCTACGACAGCCCCCGTGTTAAGAATACCCCGCGGCGCGTCGGAAGCCATTGCCCCAGGTGCAGCCTCCGGCTCTCTAGGGGCCAGGGGCATCGCCCGAGGACTCTCTCCCCGTTGCACATGCCAAGGGAGGGCGGAGGGGGGGAGCGAAAGCTGATCCTGAAGTTTCCATCATGTGAAATTGAAGCGCATGTGCCTCTAATGAAATATTTCCTCCCGTTTCAGGGCAGTTCAGTCATTCCCGATGGCAGGGAGCCTGGGAAAACAGATTCCCCCCAGCTCCCACCCACGGCGCCTAACCGCACTGGCCTGGCCGGGGCTGGGGAAACAAGGGCCTCGTTTTGCAGGGCAATGTCAGATTTCCACCTCCGGGGGGGGGGGGGGGGGCTGGACACCTTCTATCGTTCTCCAAACACAGCCCGCTGCGAGCTGCTGCCCGGCTCCGCAGGGCAATTGCTTTAGGAAGGCTGCATGGGGCAGGAGTTTCACTAATCTAAATGGGGGGGGGGAGCTTCTTGCTTAGGGAGGGGGGAGGACAAATCCGCATTTAATCCCCTCCCAGGCTCCCATCCTCAAGGAGCTCATCCAGAGGCGACAGTGCTGTGCCAGCCCCTCAATGCATAGGGCGCAGGCAGCCGGATAATCATCTGTGCTGTTAAAGGGGGGAAGTGGGGGGTTGCCTTCAAGCCACTCCAGCACCGTCCGCTAGCCATCGCTGCATGAGAAACGCCCCCGAGCACAGGCTGCAAGGCAGTTTGTGCCAAGAGGTCACCCGAAGTGCTTTGCTTCTGCTTTGGTCAGATTAGAGTTGGCCGTTAATGATGCCACTGTAATCATGACCAGTGACTTGATTTGCTTTAAAAGGAGAGGCTGCTTTCAGCTCCTTTCAACATTTGCACGTGTAATTTCTTGCTCAGGAAAAAAAAAAATGACTTCCAGAACAGGAGCTAGTGTCAATACCCAGCATCAGCTTTTGCGCTCAGTTAAAGTGGTGTCAAGCCAGAGTCACACATTCAACCTCAGCGAAAGCACCTTGGATTTATACCAGCAGGACCAAGAGCTGAATCTACCCCTTAAGCTCTATTTTAGTCGTGCTTCTTTTGGTTGTTTTAATTAGTTCTACTAGTTGTACTATCCCCTTAGGCTGCTTGTATGCAGATACCACTTCCTATCATGCTGACTTGTACTCCCCTGTCTGTAGCCAGCTGTTGTCTTCTCTTATACTTAGAATGGAAGCAGCAGGAGGCAGATACCATCGTTTTGCTCCCTGTTTGTACAGCGCCATGCACAATGGAGTCCTGGTTCATGACTCTTTGCCATTAACACTAACATTTTTATTCTTGGTTTCTTATGTAAGAAACAAAACACATGGGATTTTCAAAGGAGGCAAAGAGGCCTAACTCCCCTTGAATTTCAATCAGACGTGGCAGCTGAGAGGACCCTTTGAAAATACCAGCCAATGTTTGCTCGCTGTAGCCGGGGCACGCCACCCAGAGACAATGAAGAGGATCATATTTTATTTCAAAGCGAACTTGTGCTGCAAATTCTAGTTACAAACTTCAATAGCTCAAGGTCGGAGAGTTAGGATTCCATTATCTGGCCCATTATAGAAAAAGGAACCAAGAGTCAAGTTCGCATCCAAATCCAAAATGTCCCAACGTCCCCAAGATTTGGCTCAGAGGTTCAGCCAAACACTTCCATTGTGACAAATCAATGAACAAAAAACAACACACTAAAATCACAGTATTTTTTACAAAACACCTAATCCCATAGTATTTAATTGTAATTGCTTAATATTTGGATCACAATTGCTTCCATAGGCCCCAATCAAGTCCAAGGCCCCAATCAAGTCCAAGGCCCCACCGCACTGGGTATTGTGTAAATCATATGAAGACACTGTCCCCAGCCCCTACAATTTTACAATCTAAGGACTCAAGCCTGCAAACACTTCCAACATACATAAAGTTACAAAAATGTAAAACATTGCAGGATTGGGGCCTAAAAGACAGCTGACATGACGGGGAGAGGGATACAATCAAAGATATACAATATATAATTTGCATATTTAAAAAAAATGATGACTAGATAAAGTAAGTGCCAACTAATCTGATCGGCCCCTCAAGCCATAATTAATTGGCTGATTTATTGTAGGCATCGCAACAGAGGTGGGTTTAAAATACTCGTTGTTTGTTATTTTAAGAGGACAAAAACACATAGGGGCAGATTCTCAACACCTGTAAATTGGTATAGCTCCACTGAAGTCAGTGAATTAAGCTAGTGGTTGAAGCCAGTGGAATTATCGTGATTTACACCTCCCAAAAACGTGGCCCATGTTCTTTAGAGTTCTGATCAATTTTCCCTCCACATTCCCTCCAAATTTCCCTCTCTCTAGCTGATTAAAAAAATGAAAACCACAATATTTTATGTCACCCAAGAAGAAAGTATCACCTACACCTTTACTTTTTTCATATTTTCTTCTCTCTCCACTTTTTCAGCCCTAACTCCCAAGACATTGCTAACAAGGCAGAGGTAGGAACACAGTGGCTCAGACCAGGGGGCCATGTAATCTAGCACCAGCTGCTTCAGAGGAAGGTGCTAGAAATCCCTGCAGTGGGTGGTTATGGGATAACCTGGCCTCAGAGGAAGGTTATTCCTAGCTCCCATCAGTCAACAGGTGGATTATGCCCTGAAGATTCACACAAGGGACAGTGTTGGCCAGAAAGCATATAAGATTCAGGCTGCCAGGAGTAAAACTTGCGCACACACACACACACACACACACACACACACTGCTTTCATGAAGAACCATCAGCAAATTGGTACAAGTATTACAGGAGACTGAGCTGCCAGTATAGATAGCAGAGGTTGTTGAAATACTCAAGGACTAATCCTGCACCACAAAAATCAGTGGTAATTTGCCTAGACTAGACTGTGATAGGCACCAGATACATAAAAACAAACAAAGAATTTACAGCATGTTGTTATATCACTGCCAATTTTACTTTATGACCGTTAATTAGGAACATATGAATTGCCACACTGGAAGATCAGTGGCCCACCTAGCTCACTACCCTTTCTCCTACAGTGCTCAGTACCTGCAGCGCTAAAGCAGAACCCCTGCTGTAGGCAGAGATTGGGAAGCAATATAAACTCTCAAGCTTCGAGGCGTAAACCAAACTTTTTTTTTAAATACCTAATAACAGTGGATACATTATACCTGGATATGGAATTGTATTCCTCAAATTTTTCCACTTAGGGCAAAATTCATCCTAGCACAAGGTTCCTAGACACCAGTTGAAGCCTCTGTTAAGTGGTCCCTAGGGGTTTCTCTACTGGGGTAAAATACTGCTCTTACAGGACTTTTTGAACTTTTTTACAATCAGTTTTATCATGTGTAGAGCACCATATATTTGAGTGGCCCCTCAATGCTTACAGTCTCCATCCCAAAGAGCTTTCATTCTAAGGGCTTGATCCTGTGGTGCTGAGCCCCCTTAGCTCCTATCAGAGTTAATGGAAGCTAAGGGTGCTAAGCCTCTTGCAGGATAATAGATTCAAACAGTGTAGTAAAATAGTTTAAAATAGTTTCCCTGATCCTCCTTTAAGCAAGTGTCTCTGTTTCTTAAGGCATTCCCTTCCTATTCCCAAACACCACAAAGTGTAAATGGCTTTTACTGCTCCACTACTAAAACCCACTCATGTCAGGTTAACATTTCCCATTTCTTTAGCACTCTAGATACCTCATTTGTGTGAGGTGAGTTATCTTGTATGATCATATGGGTTCAGGTGGGTGAGGTAATATCTTTTATTGGGCCAACTTCTGCTGGTGAGAGAGACAAGCTCTCAAGCTTGCAAGATAAAAGATACCTTGTCTCGCTAATATCCTGGGACCAACACAGCTGCAACAATATTGCATACATATCGGTTAAGATATTTCAAGCGGTCTAGGAGATTTAGACACAAATTTCATTAGCTTTAATGGAAGATGTATCTAAACCCCATCTGATTTAATTCTGTTTTCCGTTTCATGAATGGCCTATATGGAACGTGAAATACCTTTTTTCTGTCAGGCTTTGTCATGCATTTGGTTGGCGGCTTGGAAGACGTCATTAACATTGGAGAAGCTGCATGTGGTGGGTGGAAGGAAGAAGCCAGCATTGCTCTCACTTAAAAGGATGAGTAACTGTTTTTGAATTGTACTGTGAAGACGTTGCAATGGGATAGGTCTTTCTGAAACTCAGTTGCATCACCATGCAGTGACACATACATATTCTACATTCTTCATGAGCTTAATATAGCATTAGCCACATAGACAGAATCTTAGAAATCACTGAGTAGCATTAGCTCAGATCAGCCTCAATGAAGTAAGCATCATTCACTCCATCTTGATACATATCTTGATTCAAAAAGAAGAACAATGGAAGTTATTTACTGTTCCTGGGTGACCAACTACTTCCCTGGCTATATTTATATGGCTACTTAAAGATGCTGATGAAGACATTTACTAATACTGTAGAACTGATTAGATCTACGATTAATTAAATGAGTCCATGAAAATAATGGAGCAGAAGATAGTGCATAACACAGATCTACTCCAATATTATACTTATATTCCAGTAAATGTCTTTACAATTACTCTGTCATATATCCGTAGCTGTGTACCATTTAATTTATTTTAAAGCTCCAAATAGATTGTAAACAATTTAAGCAAGAAGATCTAATTCACTACCATGTACCATTTATTTCAATGGAGTTACACCAGCATAAAACTGGATCAATACTTTGGCAAATATTTGTAACTGTTCAGAGATATTACTGGTATGTTAAGAGAGTAGGTCCCCTAAAACTGGAAAAAATAATGATAATTTCTGGAAAATTTCTGTAGGGGCCAGATCTAATGCCCATTGAACTCAATGGAAAGACACACATTGATGTTAATGGGCTTTGGATCAGAAGAAACAACAATATTAATTTACAGGAAGTTGGTGTTACCTTTCTGTTAGGTTATTTTTAATATATTAAATTTTCTATTCCAAAAAGTTTCTGGGCACATGTACAAAATTAACAAAAATATTATTACACCTGTTTCTAATGATTTCTGGATCATGTACTATTAATTATCTCCATACATGTCATATCTATTGTCCTAAGTCTTGGATCATGTACTATTAATTATCTCCATACATGTCATATCTCAGGGGTCGGCAACCTCTGGCATGTGGCTCACCAGGGTAAGCACCCTGGCGGGCCGGACCGGTTTGTTTACCTGCCACGTCCGCAGGTTCGGCCGATCGCGGCTCCCACTGGCCGCGGTTCACCACTCCAGGCTAATGGGGGCGGCGGCTAGCACATCCCTCGACCCGCGCCGCTTCCCACAGCCCCCATTGGCCTGGAGCGGCAAACCGTGGCCAGTCGGAGCTGCAATCGGCTGAACCTGCGGATGCAGCAGGTAAACAAACCAGCCTGGCCCGCCAGGGTGCTTACCCTGGCGAGCCGCATGCCAGAGCTTGCCGACACCTGTCATATCTATTGTCCTAAGTCTTTATAAATGCACCCAGCATTGTGGCATACAGGCAAATTAGCTAAAATGTTATTAATTAATAAGGAGAAACTCAGTTAGGAAAACGACTGAAGTTAAACATGTTTACACTGTGAATAGCAGTTCTTGACAGAGGGAGTTAGTTTTAGTAGCTTAAATAATTAAAGTAGAAAATTACATACCCTCATTATTCAAGCATGTTCCTAAATATACCTCCTGTTACAGATGGAATTATCATAAATCATAGAATCACAGAAATATAGGGCTGGAAGGGACTGAGAGGTCATCCAGTCCAGTCCCGTGTGCTGAGTCAGGACCAGGTATTCCTAGACCATTGCTAAGGGGTGTTCATCTAACCTCTTAAAAACCTCCAATAATGGGGATTCCACAACCTCACTTAGAAACCTATTCCAGTGCTTAAATATACATACAGTTAGAAAGCTTTACTAATATCTAATCTAAATCTCCCTTACTGCAGATTAAGCCAATTACTTCTTGTCCTACCTTCAGCTGAGCAACCGATAACCGTCTCTTGAGAACAATCCTTAACGTATTTGAAGATAGTTACCAGGTCCCTCCCAGTCTCCTTTTCTCAAGACCGAACAGGCCCAGTTTTTTCTTAAATCTTTCCTCATAGGTCAGGTTTTCTAAACCTTTTATCATTTTTGTTGCTCTCTGTAGTAGCCTAGCAGGGGGTTCGTCTCCGTCTGGGTCCGTGGGAGGCCACACCGCCTCACTACACACCTGTCCGTCACCCACCCTGGGGAATTAGCAGGGTGACAAGCGTCTCTAGCTCAGGCCTGTGGTCAGGGCCGAGCAGTGAACACAATTAAATAGCCCAGGCCCTCAGACAGGGCAGGGCAATAGGGGTCTATGTCTCGGGCCTAGGGTCAGGGCCGAGCCACAAACCCAGTCAGGGAACCCAGTCCCGGAGTCAGGGCAGGGCACTAAGAGTCAATAGCTTGGGCCAGTAGTCAGGGTCAAGCAGCAAGGGGTTTGGGCATCCTATCTCCTGCAGATGGCCAACAAACACTGGCTCCGTGGCCTAGAGAGGAGGAAACTGCCACGCTGACCTACTCTCCGGCAGTGCTGCAGCCAGACTAGGGTTGGCTGCCCCCGGGCCATTTCCTAACTCCCCCTCGGGGTGTAAGTAGATCGGTAGGGGGTCCTCCAGATCGTCCGGGTAGAAGGCCTGCGGTAGTCCTGGCCACTCCTCTGCGGTCAGGTCAGTAGAGGGCTCTGGCCAGTCCTCAGTTCCACAGGGGCCTGCAGCAGTCTCCAAGCTCAGAAGCAAGCAGAAGGCATCTGGCTCCTCCAGCGGCTGCAGCCCAACTGAGCTCCCAGACCCGTCTTTTATACTTCCTGTCCCCCCTACTGACTTCTGGTGGGAGGGGTGAGCATGGCCTGGCTCCGCCCACCCGGGCTCAGTGAGGGGTTCCTCTCCCTCTGAGTCCGTGGGAGGCCAGACCACCTCACTACACTCTCCTTTGGACTGTCTCCAATTTGTGCACATCTTTCATGAAGTGTGGTGCCCAGAACAGGACACAGTACTCCAGCTGAGGCCTCATGAGTGCTGAGTAGAGAAGAACAATTGCCTTCTGTGTCTTACATACGAAACTCCTGTTCATACACCCCAGAATGATATTAGATTATTTTGCAACTGCTTCACATTATTGACTCGTTCAATTTGTGATCCACATCTTAAGTTGACTTGGTGGAAAGATCATCATCTTCCAATCACCAGTGAAGCACCTTTCAACATTCACACACAGCGCTAGTCGTGGAATCCCTTCAGTGCTCCTAGATAAGAGAAAAGAGCCTATTTCCCGCCGTTAGGTTAAAAGCTACTTCCACACACAAAGACACACATTTCACTCTTGTGCTCATCTGGATCCCCACCAAGACATACTTCCGTCATGCCTGTCAGCACCACCATGCACACTCCAGTCATGTTCCTTGGCACTACATAACTCAACTCTCTTCTTTTTTGGCAACAGAAAACTCTCTGTCATCTGCTGCTCTCTTCCATCTGTGAGCAAAGAAAACACACAACTGTACAGAGCGACCAAAGAATACAATTACACCCAAGTTTCAGGTCATTTACCTCTGATTTCTGATGATGGAGAAAGCCCCTGCTTGACACGTTAACTACTCACCCACACAGACGTACCCTCAGCTGGAGTCTTGACATATATTTTCCTTGTCAATATGTAAAGTACATAGACGTGAAATAATGTGGGACAGGTTTTGATTGATTGTTGTACTAGTAATACTGTCCACATACCTGATTTCTATTCCAAGCTATAGATTATTATTATTATTTGCAATACTGCCTACGAGCACCAGTCATGGACCAGGCCCCCATCGTGCTAAGCACTGTACAAACACAGAACAAAAGAAAACAGACATTCCATTACCCAAAGAGCTTGAAATCTAAGTCAGAATAGTCCAAGTGGCAGCCTGCTCTCAAAATGGCACCCTCCGCACAGCATGACCTCACACGCAGTGTACGTGCAAAGTCGCAATGCATGGAGGATGCCATTTTGTTTTTGTATGTTGGCCACAGGGTGCCACACAACTGCGGGCATGGCCCACATCACTGAAAGGGCTGGACCACCGCCATCATTCTATTCTTCTGTATTCTATTGACAAAAAATTATACTGCACACATGTCTTGTTCTCAGGAGTTTTCAAAAATTGCCGTAGGAACTAGTCCTCTCTCTACCATTGAGCTATGAGGACTGAGTCTCTGCTGACTTGCACCTTGTGTTGTTATTGACACCCATGCAAATGGTGTGAAAAATGCTACCACCGTAATTAGTGAGTGGACAATCCTGATTCGGTAGCATTTTGTATCAAACTTTGCAGAAGTGTAAATGGTGACACATGAGGTGCAAAGCAGTGGAGAAACAAGCCCAGCAAGTGTTGATGCCTTTACTATAAAGAAGTCATTTACTTGTATTTTTAAAAATGTATATAAGTGCCAGATGGCCAGCCTTGGGACTGTCCTCGCAACAGGAACAGCCTGGGCAAGAAAGCTGGCAGTGTGCCTCACCCAACATGGTGGCCAGTCTCTAGCGGCGTGAGGGTGTCTTCATGCCAATGATATCCTTGGTACCTCCTCTGAGGTGGACGCTTTATGGCAGTTATGGTGGGTGAACATTACGAACTGGAGTGAGATAACCAGCTCAATTCAACAGACAATCCAATGGCTGCCAGATGGCAGCTAACTACCAATTTATTAGTATTTTGATCCCCACCTTGTGTGTCTGCTTTGTCCGCATCCTGTCTAATACCTAAGATGAAATCCTGGCACTACAGAAGTTCATGGGAGTTTTGCCATTGACTTCAGTGGGGCCAGAATTTCACCAGTAGACTATAAACTCTCTGGGTCAGGGACCATCTTCTTTGTTATTTGTCTGAACAGTACCTAGAACACCGAGGATCCTTGATTTAGGATTAGGAACAAAGAACGTAGGCCATATGTACATGATGGGGGGTTCTATCCTGAGAAGCAGTAACTCTGAGAAAGATTTGGGGGTCATGGTGGATAATCAGATGAATACGAGTCCCAGCTGGGGCCAAAAGAGCTAATGTGATCTCAGGAGGCATAAACAGGGGAATCTGGAGTAGGAGCAGAGAGATTATTTTACCTCTGAACATGGCACTGGTGCAACCGCTGCTGGAATCCTGTGTCCAGTTCTGATGTCCACAATTTAAGAAGGATGTTGATAAACTGGAAAGTGTACAGAGAAGAACCACAAGAAATATGATTATAGTGATAGACTCAAAGAGTTCAATCTATGTAGCTTAACAAAGAGAAGAGTTAAGGGTTAACTTGATTGCAATCTGTAAGTATCTACATGGGGAACACATATTTAATAATGGACTCTTCAATCTAGCAGAGAAAAAACAATCCAATGGCTGGAAGCTGAAGCTAGACAAATTCAGACTTGAACTAAGGCATACATTTTTAGTGGTGAGAGTAATTAACTTACAAAAATCAGTCATAAAAATACAAAAGTGTCACAGCACACTAATCCTGAAAAATTGCTTATGTTCTCATTTTAATGGGGTGGAATAGCTCAGTGGTTTGAGCATTGGCCTACTAAACCCACAGTTGTGAGTTCAATCCTTGAGGGGGCCAATTAGGGTTCTGGGGCAAAATCAGTACTTGGTCCTGCTAGTGAAGGCAGGGGGCTGGACTCAATGACCTTTCAGGGTCCCTTCCAGCTCTATGAGATAAGTATATCTCCATATATAAACCATTGGAACAATTTATCAAGGGTCATGGTGGATTCTCCATCAGTGATTGGATGATGTTTTTGTAAAAGTTCTGCTCTAGGAATTATTTAGGGGAAGTTCTCTGGCCTGTATTCTACAGGAAGTCAAACTAGATCACAATGGGCCCTTCTGGCCTTGGAATCTATGAATCTCTGACTGAGGTTCCTAGGGGTTACCATAATACAAACAAATAGTAATAATGATGATAACATGTAGCAGGAAGAGAGCCAGAGACGTAAGTCCTTTCTTTATATCTTATGCTTTAGTTACTTTAAATAAATGCTTACAATAGCAAACAGGGGCAAGTATCCGTGTTCTAAACCTTGCTCTCCTCCCAAAGTTTATGCAGGGAAAATGTGGTGCATTCCAACCTCTTCCCTTCTGCCTTCAGAAACTTGATTGTGCCAGTCCTAAGGTGCCAATATTGCATTCACTCATCTCTCTTTTCAGAGCTAGTTCTAACGATTATAAGGATCCTCTTCTCTCTCGCTCTCTTGCGCTCTTTTTTTTTTAAATCCAGAGATTTCACAGGCTCAGCTGCAAAAATTCCTGTTTCCAGAAGGTTTTGTTGTTGTTGTTGGTTTGTTTTATGGTTGTAGTGGTGGTTTACTGGAAAATTTGTCCAGATTTACAAATAATGACCGCTCTTCCTGATTTTATCTTTCTCCCTTTTATTACTTCCAGTTATTAGTCACTTGGCCAGCACTTCCACTGGGACTTTCCAAACCTCCAACAAAGAATGGAGGTTAAAATTATGACACCCTCCTTCCCCCTTCCCTCCCCCGCCCCGGCCACCCTCCGAGACTGAATAATATCCAGTAGGAAAAGTGGGACTTGTCTGTAAATGTGAAGCATGTTTACCTTTTACTGGAAGACGCCTAGAACACAGGAAGTACAATCAGGCAAAGGGATTCTATGGAGGTGGTTCCACTTTGTGGCTGCTCATTCTCCCAGCTGACTAGCAACGGCATGGACGTGTTTCAGCACACAGTAAAAATGGAGACTGTCAGAAAACCATTGATTTAATACAGTGGTAGACAGGATTGCTAAGGGACTATAAAGGTCTTTGCTATCTCTATAGCCCCTCTGTATTTCACTCTCACCTCTACAGTCCTCTTATATGACCACATTTAAACCATGTTAGCAGGTACCACAGTTTGCCTATACATTGTTCAACGTTTTAATCGTGCTGCAAGGGCATTCTTGTACCACATTCAAACCTTGTACAAAGAGATGAAGAGGCAAGAGCCTTTAGCACCATTCTTACTGATATGGTTCACTCACTGCCTGGCAAGAATCTTACGTCCTAACACAGTTCCTGGAGGGGAAGTGAATTCATTTATCCACTTGGGAAGTAGCAATTATCTCCCTAGTTACAAAACCCCAGTGAAGCCCTGTAGATTCTTTTATACTTCCCCTGTAGTTTTATCCCTTTCCTGATTCTCCATTTAGGGGAAATTCATTTGATTTCACGAACTGTTACCTCCACTTTCACAGTCTTTAAAAAAATCCCTCACAAAACCTAATGCACATAGTAGATGGGTTACACTGGCCTCTCTTCAAGCAGAAACTAATACTAACATGTCCATGAAAAGTGGTGCATCATGATGACCAGATGAGAAGGCAAATGGCTTGAACTGGGGGTGATGATTGCATGTGATGCAGAGGTGAAGAGCTCTTGTATAGATCATAAGCATGGATCACGACATGAAGCACTTTTTATATGTGCAGGGCACAACGAGACACAACTAACAGAGGGGAGAGCAATCAAACAACAGTGAGATCACTATAATAAGCAGGAATCACAGCACACAGACTATGAAGAACCTTTATTGTAGGTAAACCTGTGAGACAAGCTGGGGGGGAGGGGAGAATTTCCATCCTTTTGGGAAGGAATCCCATTGCACTATTTTGCAATGATGAAGAGGAATTGTTTAAAGAGGATGCAACAGACTGAACAACAAGAAAAAATGTTCTCTGAGTCAGGTCTACTAGCATGTGGAATAGAATTCCAAGTGGTGGAAGCTCCATCTCTTAAAGCCAGACTAGACACAATACTCCAGACTATGCTGTAAGGAACAACCTTGCATTAGCCAGGGAGGGGGGACAAAATAATCAACACTTTCCCCATCTCTGATTAGCTTGAAATAGGAACCTGAATTATTTTATTATGGTTCTTCTGGAAATAAGAAGAACAGACTCACAGGGAGTGAAATGCACGCCACCTGCATAAAGCCAGAGTAATCAAGCTTTAAGCTAATTAGATGCGTATATGTTTGTGTGGGGAGGCACCAAGTACCTTGGGAAGGCAAAAATCAATCCTAATGTGGGAAACAGAGCAGTCCTTGCCCCACCCACTCCCCCAGATGCTACTCCAGATTATAGCCTGGAACAGCCCCCACATACAACTTGGATGGGGTGTCTAGGCCTCTTGATCTAGATAATTTTTTATTCCATACTCTGCCTCCAGTGCCACTGTCTGTGCAATCCTACTAGAGGGATTAAAAGTTGCAGCTTTAAAATCTGGTCAAATTTCATTAGGTTTAAAAGTTGTTCACATGAATATTGGAGGTTTATGGGCAAACAGGATGGTTTAGCTGTCTGAGTAAATTCTTATGCATCTGATATATTAGCCTTTACGGAGACACAGTTAAACTCTAGGATTATCAATAATCCAATTACACTAAACAGGACAAGTTATAAAGGAGAGAGAAGGGAAATAGATCTGGAAATGGGGTATTGGGTTACGTAAGGGAATTCCAAAACCTGTCTGGATGTCAGTACCGATAAAACTGATCTCAATTTATGACTTTGCAGGATTTTATTAGAGCACTAGTTTAAAGTTAGATACAGGAAAGCCCAGTTCCTGAATATGATATCAAGAAACTAAAATACTAAAATACTAATAAATAATTGGTTTTAATAATAGATGTCAACATTAGATGAACAGCTAGGCAATACCATACATTTCATAGACTAGAGTCTGACAAAACTGACTAGGAGCAGCCTTATTTTTCAACACAAAAGATCAATTTTTCAAGAGGCCTTGGACAATACTTCTGCAGTAGTTAAAGGGTCACCAAATGATACATGCAGAATCCCACATTTGCCTGGGCATTTTTGCAGCAAATCACACGACTGATTGCATATGTGTACAAATACTGCAGGTGTATTTTCCAAGACCTTTGTCAATTTGACCCCAAATGCCGTATTGACAAACCCAAGCATTCAAAAATCATGAATCGGGCTCCCCAAAATCATGGCCTTTGTTTTTTGAATAATAAATGTTGGGTTCTTTTTATCTGACTTCAGGTTTCTGAGTAAAGTTACACTCATTTTCTGTTTCCAAGCTTTTATCTGAAACCACAAGGGCCAGAAACTTACTTTTTTCCCCCAACAAAAGCTAAGATTCTCATGTAATCACATCATTCTAGAAGTTAGGGGACAGCAATTTGATAATAGAGGGCTCTTCAGTTTAGCAGACAAAGCTCTAACTAGTTCCAATGGCTGGAAATTGAAGCCAGAAAATTCAGAGTAGAAATAAGCGAAAAAAAAGTTTAATGATGGTAATTAATCATTGGAACAGTTTACCAAGGATGTGGGTAGTTTGTCAGTGGAAATGTCAAAATCCAGATTGGACGTTTTTCTAAAAGATACGTTCTTGTTCAACCACAGCTATTGGTTTTGAAGCAGGAATAAATACAAGGAAATCCTGTGGCTTGTGTGATGTAGAAGATCAGAGGAGATGATCACAGTGGTCTCTTCCGACCTAAAAGGTCTGTGACTCTATAAAGGAAAAGATCAGGTATTGCAAGAGCTGGTAACACTGGAAATGTCAGTGAATTCATCAGTAATATAGAGTGGGTCTTTGGTTTGGTTTTATAAGGAGGGGCTTGAAGAGCAATGGGCATTTCCTTGCTGGAGAGTATATGGATTAAATCACAAATTACATAGATGTGGTGATTTCTATGAAAATGTTGATAGTTGAGAAGGACTAAAGCCGGAAGGAGCAGAGGTGTTGCATGGAAGGTTTCCAGGTCCTTTGCAGAGCTGAGCTTAGGAATGGGGTGTTTGTATAGCTCCTCTTGAATACTGCAGAGTCAGCACGAGAACAAGTGCACACCCCACATCAAGTAACATTCATTACCGTCATTTTCCCTCAATGCATTTTTATGTTTTCCTGTTTCCAGCTTCAATTTCTGCTGCTATGGAAGGGACACACTTAAGCAACTGTGCAAGTTTCTGGTTTAGTGGGGGGGTATACAACCATCAGTGGGTCTTCTGGTTTATGAAAGGAAGGAGGTCTTAGGGACAGAGAAAAGGATTGAGCCCTGGTCTACACTGGGGACGGGGGGGGGGAGAATCAATCTAAGTTACGCAACTTCAGCTATGTGAATAAGGGCTCGTCTTCACTACCTGCCCGGATCGTCAGGTAGAAATCAATCTCTCTGGGATCAATTTATCGCGTCTCATCGGGACGCGATAATCGATCCCCAAATCGACGCGCGTACTCCACCAGCCCAGGTAGGAGTAAGCGCCGTCGACGGGGGAACTGCAGCGGTCGATTTGCCGCCATCCTCACAGGGGGGTAAGTCGGATCAGATACGTCGAATTCAGCTACGCTATTCCCGTAGCTGAATTTGCGTATCTGAAATCGATCCCTCCCATAGTGTAGACGTAGCCTAACGTAGCTGATGTCGAAGTACTTAGATCGACTTACCATGGTGTCTTCACCGCAGTGAGTCAACTGCTGCCGCTCCCCCGTCGACTCTGCCTGCACCTCTTGTGGCGCTGGAGTACAGGAGTCGACGGGAGAGCGCTCGGGGGTCGATTTATCGCATCTAGACTAGACTCGATAAATCGATCCCCACTCGATTGCTGTAGACATACCCTGAGAGTCAGAAGGTTAAGACATTGGACTAGGACCAGGAAATTAGGGTCTGATTCCTGGATTTGCCACTGGATTCCTGAGCGATGCTGGGCACGCCCCTTAATCTGTGTGTCTCAGTTCCCCATCTTTACAATGGAGACAATAATTCTTGCCTCCCACCCCACCAGGACTTTAAAAGTGCTTTAAAGTCCTCACATACAGAGTTAATTGCCAGCTTTACCCAACGCTGCTTGACTTCTTTGCAAAGCAAAGCAATGATGTCAACCAGAATATGCCATGTATGGAAAGCAACAGCAAATAATTTCATTGTCAACATGTGTTGATCTGGAATTGGGACTCTCAGCATGGACTAAAGGCTGCAGCCTCAGGTCCTTTCTAAGGGCTTGAGTATATGCACCATGTACTAATAATTCCCTGGTTCATGTTAACATAGTCCCATTTCAAACAATAAGAATATAAGAATGGCCATACTGGGTCAGACCCAGGGTCCATCTAGCCCAGTACCCTGTCTTCCAACAGTGGCCAATGTCAGGTGCCCCAGAGGGAATGAACAGAACAGATAATCATAAAGTGATCCATCCCCATTGCCCATTCCCAGCTTCTGGCAAACAGAGGCTAGGGACACCATCCCTGCCCATCCTGGCTAATAGCCATTAATGGACCTATCCTCCATGAACTTATCTAGTTCTTTTTTGAATCCTGTTATAGTCTTGGCCTTCACAACATCCTCTGGCAAGGAATTCCACAGATTGACTGTGCATTGTGTGAAGAAATATTTCCTTTTGTTTGTTTTAAACCTGCTGCCTATTAATTTCATTTGGTGACCCTTAGTTCTTGTGTTATGAGAAGGAGTAAACAACACCTCCTTATTTACTTTTTCTGCACCAATAATGATTTTATAGACTCCTATCATACCTCCCACTAGTCATCTCTTTTCCAAGCTGAAAAGTCCCAGTCTTATTCATCTCTCCTCATATGGAAGCTGTTCCAGATCCCTAATCATTTTTGTTGCCCTTTTCTGTACCTTTTCCAATTCCAATACATCTTTTTTGAGATGGGGTGACCACATCTGCATTGAGTATTCAAGATATGGGTGTACCATGGATTTATATAGAGGGAATATGATATTTTATGTCTTATTATCAACCGCTTTCTTAATGATTCCCAACATTCTGTTCGCTTTTTTGACTGCCGCTGCACACTGAGTGGATATTTTCAGAGAACTATCCACAATGACTCCAAGATCTCTTTCTTGAGTGGTAACAGCTAATTTAGATCCCATCATTTTATATGTATAGTTGGGATTATGTTTTCCAATGTGCATTATTTTGCATTTATCAACATTGAATTTCAGCTGCCATTTTGTTGCCCAGTTTTGTGAAATCCATTAACATTAACATGCACTAGGGAACTTTTACTGCATGCCAGCAGAGTCCACACAGGCCAGTTAGTGCGCAACACGCTAGTCCGCACTAGAATTTTCAACCCCTTCGTGCGGGCTAATGCACTGTGTGGACAAGCCCTTCATGGCACTCTGCAAAAGCTAGCCAGGGCCTCACATATCCAGTTTCATCTCAGAAGCATAGCACAATGGTTCACGTTGTGTTGATGACAGCAATATGGAGCTAGATTCTCACTTGCTCTCTCTCTGAGTGCCCCAGGAACACGGTATAAAGACCATTTGCTTAGAATAGGGAATTAGAATTTCTGTAAACAGGGATTAGACATGCTATTCGGTGACAAATGGATTTGACTGCCAGTTTCAGGCATCTGGTGCCTAATGCCAAACTGGCAAACGCCCTCTTGAAATGCACATGTATAAGGCATCTGCACTCATTGAACTGCTGTACTTTTATGGTAATAAACACAGGAGTCCTTAACACTACAGATTTCTGTGCATTCAGATGGGTTGGCTCAGACTTAGCTCACTAGCTATTAGATGTTTACAGGAGAGAATTAGCTGTTTATATTTCACACGCATACTGTTGAATGCACACCCTGACATGCAACTAATAACTTGCAGAAACCCACCACCCAGCCATAAGCGTATTGGTGAAGATAGCGCTCTGTTCAAGTTAGTTTCTACATCACATGCCAATGGGTCAAACAACTGTGAATCAGTGTCTTACTTGTACAAAGGAATATGCAAAAAGTTGTCAGAGGGAATCTGCAAATACGAAAACAGTAGAGTTGGCGTGAGAGTAAACAAGAACACAAAAAGAGTAACAACATCAATAGAACTGGTTGAAAGAGGGGGAGAGGGCTTTGTCAGCAGACAATTTATCCATTTAATAAAAAAATAAAATAAAATAAAACTAAATAGTTTTGGCTGAGAACTGCTGAAAAGTGCAGAAAAATAATAGGGGAAAATTTGGTTTTTGGTTTTCCAACAAAAATTTTTTGAGGAAAACAGACGCTTGAAAATTTTTAATTGAGCTGAAGACCCAATTTTCCATTGCTAAAAATTGTTCATGGAAAATTTTCAACCAGCCCTAAGAAAAGTAACCTTTGCATGTCCTGCACCTGCTCACATAGAGAAGACCCTGATCATAAGTGTCCAATAGTCACTATCAAAGTCAGTATCAAAACTCCAATAAGCATTAAATACCCATAGGAAAAAAGTGCTAGCTATCCAATTATTAAAACAAAACTCTTTCCACATGCACCTATTTTTTGTTTGTTTTGGTGGAAATCTGGAGACGTTCTAGCTTTATTGGAAAACACTTATGATCATTCCTTTTTAAAAAAATTAAAATATGGTATCAATTGCTGATTTATTTATGTCTATCCTTTGGGTTTTACCAGAAACCCTGTAAAATTCGCTAGTTGAGCCAGAAAGGTTTGTTGCCAGTATTGTGCTTTACTGAAAGTAGGTTCTGCATGTTTTGTTTGTTATTCTGAGTCCTATCACAAACATTTAGCAAAGGTATCCAAAGGCTGACAGGAAACTTAAGAGAAGCCAAAAATCACCAGATGGATGAGAAGCATATCTTAAGGGGATAACATTTGGCCTAGGAAACAGTATGGAATTAGATTTAGGTTCAAACAGAAGATGCTTGATCAGCCCCTATATTCTAGCACTAATTATAGTTTGCAGGAAATTGTTGTGGGAAATGGTTGAATCAAAAGAAAGTTCTAACTGTATAGAATTTTTTCTCTAAAAGCTCTTTGAGACCTCACATCTTCCAGTACATTATATTTTAACTATAAACAAATATATGCACTCACACACAATACTATTTTGGCCTCATCTCTGGCTCCTAGAAGGAAACACAACAGAAAGAATCAGTTAATTCAGCTGGAAAAAGAAAATATACTAAAAGTAAACATAAAGGAAGAATAAACTAGCTCTTTATGCTCTTGAGCATTGTCACCAAAAGGAGGTGCTGTTCGTCACAGTATAGATCAGTCCTCCAGACCCTGGAATCAGTCCCATAGTGGATGGAGGGAGACTAGCTTTCTCTGTGTCATGGTCTCTGTAATTGTGAGAGCATTGCAGGATTCAGCCCCAGCCCCTCACAGCACATGGGAGCTCCTCATGCAGGAACACAATCACTGGAAGCAAGCAACAGAACAAAGCAAAAAGGTGTGGAGGTGCAAAAAGACATTACAGCTATAGATACTGTCATGAACCTGCTTCAGGGTGCTGTGCCAAGCACCATGGGATATTTGTGTAAGAACCCACAGTACACCTGAAACAAGATAGCTAGTGTGAAAACTCTGGGCCATTGCAGCTTCTACCTGTGCAACCTCACTTAGCAAAGGAACAATTCTCTAGACCAGCACCCTAACTCAAAAGCATCCCACTAAACCTTCCCCCCAGTGTGGATTCTCTTTCTCCAGAATATACCTTTCAAGAGATGAAAACGGAACATTCACCAGCCTGTGGCAAAAGATGCCGAGGGACAACGCTTCTGAAGTCCACACAATGGGTGGGCTATCAAAATGAGAATGAACTCACTGACATTTACAAACAGATCAGATAAGTGCCCGCAGGTATTGGAATGGGTAATTCCAATGTTTTCAGGAGTAACAGGATTATATGCGTTTTGTAGATGTTTGAAAGTTTAGCCTTGACTTTACAAGAAAATGTCATTTAGAGCCCAGTCTAATCCAAAACCCAAGGAAGTCACTAGGGATGGGATTTCTTACATGTGCCAAAAGTGACTCAAACACATAATCCCACCCTGGGAGTTTTTCCATAGACACCAAAGGGCTTTGGGTCAGTCCCCGTGTAATTATTGAAGTTTCATTGCATCCACAAGTTTAGTGTGCAAGCTTCCTCTATACTACAGGGCCGTGAATTTGTCAGAATTCACTAACTCAGGGTGACTGTTTTGGATTTACATACTTATAATTTGAATACATAATAAGTACAATGAGCCAGAGCAGCAGCTGGCGTAAATTTTTTTTTTTTTTTTTTTTTTTAGAAATCATATAAATAAATGACAGGAAAGTATTATCATCATTAAGAGCAATTCTGTTCTCATTTACATCTGGGCAACTACACTGAATTCAAAGGAGGCTGCAAGGGAGTAAACAAGGCCAGAATGTATCCCATTACATTTATGGCAAAACCAATTCAATTTTGAGCTTAAACAACAAACTGCCAGACTAGAGAAGCCAGGAAAAGTAACATTTCTGAATCAACAAGAACGTACAAATTAGAGCAAGATCCACCTTCCATAAAATCCAGGGTTAAGCAACAACTCAATGCTTCACTAAGTTATTTTCCAAGCTCACATGCATTAGGTACTCCTGGAACGGCTTTGATTTAGTCATATCCCAGTTTCACTGTGTGCTAATCTCAGAAATTTGCAGCTAGTTAAACTGCACTTGAGCCACGCACGGTATTAGAATGGCATATAAGCATCGCTGGATTTCAGCCAGTCCCATAGCCTTTTGCTTTCAGGGGCTTTATTATTCTACTGCGCAAACATTTTCTGGACTGAAGCTTGACATTGTGCAGGGGTTCATTTTCAAAACAGCTTTCAGAGATTAAGATGGGTGATTATTCCCATTAAATTCAAGGGAAGTTTGGTAGCCAAAAGACAAAGTAATGTTCTGAAATCTTACCTTATGAGGTCTCCAACCAGCAGCATAATGTTACTTCTTAGCCCTGGTCTACACTGAGGGGGAGGGGAGGGATCGATCTAAGTTACGCAACTTCAGCTACGTGAATAACGTAGCTGAAGTCGACGTACTTAGATTGACTTACTGTGGTTTCTTCACCGTGGTGAGTCGACTGCTGCCGCTCCCCCGTCCACTCTGCCTGCCCCTCTCGTGGTGCTGGAGTTACAGGAGTTGACGGGAGAGCGCTTGGGGGTCGATTTATCGCGTCTAGACTAGACGCGATAAATCGATCCCTGCTGGATCGATCGCTGCCCGGCGATCCGGCGGGTAGTGTAGACATACCCTTAGTTGTATTGCAACAGCCCCTAGAGGTGCCAACCAAAAACCAGGGCTCCATTCAATTAAGTGGTGTACTATTATCTGGTAAGAGACTGTCCCTGACTCAAAAAATTTATAATCTAAGGCTCAGGTCCTCAAAGGTATTTAGGCACCTAACACCCATGGAAATAAAAAATAAAATACCTCTAAGGATCTAGGCCTAAATTCCTGACTGCAAAGACTTCCACACATGCGTAACTTAATGGGACTGCTCACAAGGTTGAAGTTAAGCATACTGAAGTCTTTTCATGACCCAAGCTTATACAGACAAGGCCAGCGAAGCTGGGAGAAAGACAGCAGTCTTATCCCTAATATACCAATGGAAATGGAGACCCAGTGAATTCCCAAAGGTGTCACAGAGTCTGGCAGAGCCGGGAACTGAATGAATGCGGCTCACTAGAGCTGCAGCCCAGCGACTTAACCTGCCTCTCCATTATTACTTTTACATTTACGTTTTGTCCTTTCAAAATTATGCACAAGCAGAAGAGCATAGAAAACAAAGTTCCCCCTGAAAAAGAGGGTATTTATATTACATTTTTTAAAAACCCATATCACATAATGTGACCCCCATCATGTTCATGCAGCCACAGTGCTCTATAGCTGTACAGCAATCAAAATGTAACTAATACTTAAGATGCTGAGCAGAGCAACACAGGGGAAAGTTAAGGGGGTGAGTATATCTTTGGGCCAAACTCTGCCTGACTTGTACCCAGGCAACACCAAATTAGGGCAAAATCTGGCCTCATGGCACTGTCCCGTTTTCGTAGTTTGCAAATGCCTTAATTTTTCGTCTCTGAACTTCAGCAGGTTTTGCCATAGTAGCGAAACATCCTTTAGCATTCTATTTCTTTGTGGAGCTAATTTTTTAAACTTCATTACTTGACACTAAGCCCTGGTCTACCCTGGGGGGGGTGAAGAGGGAACGATCTAAGTTACGCAACTTCAGCTACATGAATAACGTAGCTGAAGTCAACGTACTTAGATCGACTTACTGTGGTGTCTTCACCGCGGTGAGTTGACTGCTGCTGGTCCCCCATTGACTCTGCCTGCCCCTCTCATGGCGCTGGAGTACAGGAGTTGACGGGAGAGGGCTCGGGGGTCGATTTATCGCGTCTAGACTAGACGCGGTAAATCGATCCCCGCTGGATCGATTGCTGCCCACCAATCCAGCAGGTAGTGTAGACATACCCTAACTGGAAAATTGCCACCTGCTTCCAGAACCAGGGCCTGAAAAATCTGAGACAGGTAGCAACCAGCAGTTTTTCTGAGTGCACCTTGCTAAAAGCTTGGTAACCCCCAGCTGTGCTACTCTTTGTCTTCATAGCAAAAACCAAACAAACCTGATAATACATTTGTTTGGATTGTGAATTAATGCTACCCTAAAAAAAAGTACTCTGGTGGCCCTTTAAAACTTGCCAGTTGCTTTAGATAACTAAGCATTTGCAGTTAGATTACATCGGTATTCAAAGTATTTTCCATAGTGCAAGAGAATATAGCTGACACTGAGGTAACTATATGGTTTCTTTAGGTGTGTGACAGGGTTGGGGGATGACCCCATCCATTGCGGGGCGAGTGCGCCCCATCACACTCCTAAACCCCAGTCAATATACTCACCCTTCTGAGCAGGGGAGTGCGGCCCAATGGCCAGAGTCAATAAATTGTTCGCCGTAGGCAGGGCAGTAAGGCCCGGCAGCTACAGTCAGTAAGTTCACCCCAGTGAGACAGGGCAATGCGGCCCAATGGCCAGTGTCAATAGATTCACCCTCTTTGCGGGGTAGTATGGCCTAGTAGCTACAATCAGTATAATCGCCCCAAGAAGACAGGGCAGTAAGGCTTAGTGGCCAGAGTCATGGGTTCACCCTTCTCAGCAGGGCAATGATGCCTAATGGCTAGAGTCAATGTACTCACCCCTAAGAGCTGGGCAGTGCGGCCCAATGGCCAAAGTCTATAGGTTCGCCCCTCTTAGCGGGGCAGTAAGGTCTAGTAGTTACAGTCTATAGCAGGGGTCGGCAACCTTTCAGAAGTGGTGTGCCGAGTCTTCATTTATTCACTCTGATTTAAGGTTTCGCGTGCCAGTAATACATTTTAACATTTTTAGAAGGTCTCTTTCTATAAGTCTATAATATATAACTAAACTATTGTTGTATGTAAAGTAAATAAGGTTTTTAAAATGTTTAAGAAGCTTCATTTAAAATTACATTAAAATGCAGAGCCCCCCGGACCGGTGCCCAGGACCCGGGCAGTGTGAGTGCCACTGAAAATCAACTCTCATGCCGCCTTCAGCACGCGTGCCATAGGTTGCCTACCCCGGTCTATAGATTCGCCCTTCTTAGCGGGGCAGTAAGGCCTAGTGGCCAAAATCAGTAAATCCACCCCAGTTTGCAGGGTAGTGGGGCCCACTGGCCAAAGTCAATAGATTTGCCCCAATTAGCAAGACTGTAAGGCCTAGCCGCCAAAGTCCATATATTTGCCCTTCTCAGCAGGTTGGTGAGGCATAATGGCTAGAGTCCATGTATTCACCCCTAATAGCTGGGCAGTTCAGCCCAATAGCCAAAGTCAGTTGGGAAGGGGGCTGCCACGCACAAGGAGGGAGGTGGCGGTGCTGGTAGGAGAGTCCAGGCCCTCCCTCTCCACTGGACCCCAGCCCAGGGTCCTGGTGGCGGCAGGGGCGCATGCCACTGAGTCAGCAGGGAGGTTCCGACTGAAACACGCTGACTCAAAACACTGGCTCACTACCTAGGCCGGTATCTAATTCCCCTGGGCTGCTTCCTACCGTAGTTCCCAGTGCTCCGGTCCGCACTCTCTCCCGCAACTCCTCACGCAGTGGGGTCCCAGCAGGGGCCTTAGCATCTGCTTGGGTTACAGTGTCTCTGGCCTCCCCAGGCTCAGGCTTCAGCTGATCCTCGTCCGGAGCCAACGGAGTACATCCTTTCTCCCCAGTGGTCAGCCCCAACTGAGCTGAGCTGCACCCTCTTATACCAGTGCACCTGGAGCATGCCCAGTAGGGCAAAGGGGGCGTGGTTTCTTCAACCCACAATGTAGGGTTAACCCTTCCCAGTCCAGTGTGGGGTGAGTGCTCTCCATCACAAGGTGCTTATGCAACCCCTCTCACCACAGCATCTGAACACCTCCCAATTTTTAATTTATTTTCACAATACCCCCGTTAGATAGCACCACTTCCTCCACCCCCTTTAAAAAACCCAAACAGGCACAGAGTCTACGCAGCCAGAATCAACAAACTTGCCAGGGTCCTACCACCATGCTAAAAATAGCTGTGCAGACATCACAGCTTGGGGGCTGAAGCCTAAGAAGATGGTGGGCCTCAGACCCCAAGCTCCAGCCTGAGCTGCAACTTCAAAGCACGGTCTACGCAGCCACTAGCCCGAGTCCATCAACCCGGACTGGGAGGCTCACTGCCACATGTTGTACAGACATGGTAAGGCCCAGATCCTCAAAGGTAAGTAGGCTCTGAACTCCCATTGAAACCAATGGAAGTCAGGAGCCTAAATATCTTTGAAGGCCTGGGGGGTAAGTAAGTGACTTGCCCATCATTACACAGGAAGTCTGTGACAGAGCAGGGCATTGAACGTAGGTGTACTACATCCCAGGCCAGCGTGTAACCCACACACCGTCTGGGTGTGGTGTTCTGTCCCATCTAGGGGCGCCGAGACCACTTAGAGAGAGAGCAATTAATGAGTCTGCTCTACAGCCTTAGCTAACAGCCAGTTGGCTTTTAACTCATGCAGTAGAGCAGGGGTCGGCAACGTTTGGCACGCGGCTCACCAAGGTAAGCACCCTGGCGGGCCGGGCCAGTTTATTTACCTGCTGACGCGGCAGGTTCGGCCGATCGCGGCCCCCACTGGCCGCGGTTCGCCGTCCCAGGCCAATGGGGGCGGCGAGAAGAGGCACGGGCGAGGGATGTGCTGGCCGAACCTGCCGCCATAGATTTGGAGCGAGTGTGTGGGGAGGGTTATTTCTACGGAACCCAGGTGTTCCTCCTGAACGGCAGTGACATTTTAAAATCGTGGACTGACCTGTAAGGAATATGTACCTTGAACATTGTGCAAGCTCCTGGTGTTGCTTCTTAGAACCAGCTCTTTATCTTTTTGGGTGCACTGACTTTTTGACCTAACCAAATTTAAATCTTAATAGTCAGACCCCCAAATATCAGACTGTGTGTCCCCCAATATACTTGGGGCGGTCGTCAAGAGGGAGCCCAGTGGCCTTTACCTACTTAATCCTTCCTTAATCCTCAAATATTTGGGTAGTGCAACGGTTCCCAAACTTTTCGGGGTCATGCCCCTCCAACCCCATCCATGCCCCCGGGAGCTGTGGCCGGGAGTGGGGACACAGCTCCTGAGAGGAGGGGGGATGCACACAAGAGTAAAGGGGACACAGCTGGGGGCAGGTCTGGGCCGGGGGTGGAGCCGTGGCTGGGGGCCAAGCTTAGGTGTGGGCCTGGGTCTGGGAGCTGAACCACGGCCAGGCCGCAGACTGGGCCTGAGGCTGGAGCCGGAGCCAGGGCCACAGCAAGAGGTGGGGCAGGAGCTGAGGGGTGGAGCGGGGCTTGGGGAATCACTGGTGTAGTGGCTGACTGATCTCCTCCTCAGATGTCCAGGGGCTGACTTTGGGGCCAGCAAAGAAGGCCAGTTCTACCAATCCTCCAGGTATATTTAGGATGCAGACATGCTGCCTATCTGCATTCCAATGCCAAAGCAGCAGAAATGTTCCTGGTCCCACCACTGCTCTAATGACCCATTAATGTGATGAGGTTCTACTCTGCCTATGTAAAAATGGCCACTTCTTCCTCCATAGAGCTATTCCCCCTGTGTATTAGAAGGTTTAGTAAGATGTTTGGAGTCAAAAAATTAAACAGCAGTGTTCAGAAACCAGTTATCTTTGCTATACAAGGACCATTAACAAAATCCTGAGCTCACCCGAACTTCAATAAGGAACGGTCTGTGAATTACAATGTATATTTCTTTCAGACCATGCCAGTGCAGATTCCTCATGCTCAGCTGCGCATGAACATTTTGAAAATACTTTCTTTGCCCCCCACCAGAAGGATGATGCTAAATCCGTAAGAAGTGCGAGCCCTGTCTTATGAACATTGAATACTTGCCCACAAATGCAGAAGTCCTTACAGTGTTTGACTGTAGTCAAATTATTTCTTAACGTGAACCGGAAGACTTGCAAGGGAGCGTAAGCATATGTTACAAGCAGAATCTCCTTACAGAGGGGTGCATGAAGTTTCTGACCGCAGTATCTGTATGTTCTTGAAGATGACGTATCATGTTACTAATTCCCCTAATTGCATGTCTGGGCTAAAAACAGACTCAGTTTTCCTAAGAAGTTTCATTCTTAATAACATTACTTAAAACACTGTGGTAAACTCAAGTAAATTTTAACTGATGCACTTACGTTATAAATCAGGATATATGTGTAGATACTGTTTACCTTAAATTTGTTTATCTGGCTTCGTTGCTCATTTTGCGTGTTTTGTCCAAACACAGAGAGGAGCAGCAGTGTCAGATTTAGGAACTGGAAAGGGCTCAAGAAGTTTTTCTACACATTCCTACTGGGGGATGCATGTGGACAGAGCATTGTGTTAGTACAAAGCTCAAAGAAGAATCAAACAAGACACTTCTTCTCCTATTGGGCTAAGGTGGCAATACAATGGAAACCTCATCAGGCTGTCCATTCTCTTCATCAGACCAGCTTATTTCAAAACAAGGTGAGTACACTAACCCAGTGGAGTGCATGTATCATGAGAAACAGCCGGAACCAACCTCCAGATTATCACCCTCTGAAATGAAGGAAGTTCACATTCAGGCCTCAACTCTGAGGTTAGATCCATCTACATACAACAGTTTTAAATGTTACACAAGTTCGGGAAGTACTTTGTAATAAGGGTACCTCGCTATACATCACTGCAAGCATGACATTTGGAAAAAAATCCTTGGTCAAAGTGTCATGGATTGGAGGCATACAGTCAGGGCGTTGGAACAGAGGTGCCTCAGCGGCTAAAAGAAGTCGAGGCACAGTGATCCACAAGGCTTGGGTGCACAGCCTGGAACATTTCCTGCGAGGGGTTACAGTCCTCATTTGATGTGACAATACATGTAGGGGCCTCATCTCAGAGGGATCCTTACAGAGATTTCCTCCTCTACAACCCACTCCCATCGGTCTGACCATGAGAGGGGATAATCTTGGCCGAAGTCATTGTTCAGGCATTCTCTCAATTAGGATTCAACCTGGCAGATAAAGTCTGAACGTAACACACCAGGAGTCCTTGGTGATGGGAACGAAACATTCCAGCAGGTGGATCTGTCAGCTGATATTTTCAAACAGACTAATTCCAAATCAGTTATTTAGGCTCTGATCACACATAGTGCAATTTCCCCAGGCACCAGCATCACAAAACTCATGGGAAAGTGACATTTCAGTAGTAGCCTAACAGTAGAGTACATACAACAGAGTTAGGGTATGTCTACACTACGAAATTAGGTCGAATTTATAGAAGCCAGTTTTATAGAAATCGGTTTTATACAGTCGATTGTGTGTGTCCCCACATAAAATGCTCTAAGTGCATTAAGTCGGTGGACCGCGTCCACAGTACCGAGGCTAGCATCGACTTCCGGAGCGTTGCACTGTGGGTAGCTATCCTACAGTTCCCGCAGTCTCTGCCGCCCATTGGAATTCTGGGTTGAGATCCCAATGCCTGATGATGCAAAAACAGTGTCGCGGGGGGTTCTGGGTACATGTCATCAGGCCCCTCCCCCTCCGTCAGAGCAATGGCAGACAATCGATTCACGCCTTTTTACCTGGGTTACCTGTGCAGACAACATACCACGGCAAGCATGGAGCCCGCTCAGCTCAGCTCACCGTCACCATATGTCATCTGGGTGCCGGCAGACGTGGTACTGCATTGCTACACAGCAGCAGCTAATTGCCTTTTGGCAGTAGATGGTGTATTACGACTGGTATCCATCATCGTCGTATTCCTCAGTGAGTTCGATCAGAGGCACCTGGGCAGACATGTTTTGTCTCCTGGAAACTCAGTCCTGCCGGCAATCCTAGTGAACCGTCTTGAAGATGATGGCTAGCAGTCGTAATACAGCATCTTCTGCCAAGCACACAGAAGATGCCGATGGCTATCAGTCATGCTGCACCGTCTGCTGCCAGCTTAAGATGTAAAAAATAGATGGACCAGATTTGTTCTGTATTCATTTGCTTCCCCCTCCCTCTGTGAAATCAACGGCCTGCTAAACCCAGGGTTTTGAGTTCAATCTTTGGGGGGGCCATTCTGTGTGACAGTTGTTTGTGTTTCTCCCTGATGCACAGCCACCTTTGTTGATTTTAATTCCCTGTACCTGTAAGCCATGTCGTCACTCGCCCCTCCCTCCCTCCCTCCGTCAGACAATAGTTTCGCGCCCTTTTTCAGCCCAGACGCCATAGCACTGGGATCATGGAGCCCGCTCAGATCACCATGGCAATTATGAGCACTATGAACACCACGTGCATTGTCCTGGAGTATATGCAGAGCCAGAACATGCCAAAGCAAAACCAGGCGAGGAGGCGATTGCAGCGATTGCAGCGCGGCGATGAGAGTGATGAGGAAATTGACATGGACATAGACCTCTCACAAAGTACAGGCCCCAGCAATGTGCAAATCATGGTGTTACTGGGGCAGGTTCATGCCGTGGAACGCCGATTCTGGGCCCGGGAAACAAGCACAGACTGGTGGGACTGCATCGTGTTGCAGGTGTGGGACAATTCCCAGTGGCTGCGAAACTTTCGCATGCGTAAGGGCCCTTTCATGGAACTTTGTGACTTGCTTTCCCCTGCCCTGAAGCGCCAGAATACCAGGATGAGAGCAGCCCTCACAGTTGAGAAGCGAGTGGCGATAGCCCTGTGGAAGCTTGCAATGCCAGACAGCTACCGGTCAGTCGGGAATGAATTTGGAGTGGGCAAATCTACTGTGGGGGCTGCTGTGATCCAAGTAGCCAACGCAATCAAAGACCTGCTGATATCAAGGGTAGTGACTCTGGGAAACGTGCAGGTCATAGTGGATGGCTTTGCTGCAATGGGATTCCCAAACTGTGGTGGGGCGATAGACGGAACCCATATCCCTATCTTGTCACCGGAGCACCAAGCCACCGAGTACATAAACCGCAAGGGGTACTTTTCAATGCTGCTGCAAGCCCTGGTGGATCACAAGGGATGTTTCACTAACATCAACGTGGGATGGCCGGGAAAGGTACATGATGCTCGCGTCTTCAGGAACTCTGGTCTGTTTCAAAAGCTGGAGGAAGGGACTTTCTTCCTGGACCAGAAAATAACCGTTGGGGATGTTGAAATGCCTATCGTTATCCTTGGGGACCCAGCCTACCCCTTAATGCCATGGCTCATGAAGCCGTACACAGGCAGCCTGGACAGTAGTCAGGACCGGTTCAACTATAGGCTGAGCAAGTGCAGAATGGTAGTGGAATGTGCATTTGGACGTTTAAAAGCGCGCTGGCTCAGTTTACTGACTCGGATAGACCTCAGCGAAGCCAATATTCCAATTGTTATTGCTGCTTGCTGTGCGCTCCACAATATCTGTGAGAAAAAGGGGGAGACATTTATGGCGGGGTGGGAGGTTGAGGCAAATCGCCTGGCCGCTGATTACGTGCAGCCAGACACCAGGGCGGTTAGAAGAGTACAGCAGGGTGCGGTGCGCATCAGAGAAGCTTTGAAAACGAGTTTTGTGACTGGCCAGGCTACGGTGTGAAACTTCTGTTTGTTTCTCCTTGATGAACCCTCCGCCCCCGCCCCGGTTTACTCTACTTCCCTGTAAACTAACCACCCTCCCCTCCCCCCTTCGAGCACCGCTTGCAGAGGCAATAAAGTCATTGTTACTTCACATTCATGCATTCTTTATTAATTCATCACACAACTAGGGGGATAACTGCCAAGGTAGCCCGGGAGGGGTGGGGGAGGAGGGAAGGAAAAGGACACACTGCAGTTTAAAACTTTAAAACTTTAACACTTATTGAAGGCCAGCCTTCTGATGCTCGGGCAATCATCTGAGGTGGAGTGACTGGGTGGCCGGAGGCCCCCGCACCACGTTCTTGGGCGTCTGGGTGAGGAGGCTATGGACTTGGGGAGGAGGGCTGTTGGTTACACAGGGGCTGTAGCGGCGGTCTCTGCTCCTGCTGCCTTTCCTGCAGCTCAACCATACGCTGGAGCATATCAGTTTGATGCTCCAGCAGCCGGAGCATCGACTCTTGTCTGTCAGCAAGCTGCCGCCACCTATCCTCTTCAGCCCGCCACTTCCTCTCTTCAGCCCGCGATTCAGCCTGCCACCTCTCCTCTCGTTCATATTGTGCTTTTTTGCACTCTGACATTGACTGCCTCCAAGCATTCTGCTGTGCTCTGTCAGCGTGGGAGGACATCTGGAGCTCCGAGAACATATCATCCCGAGTCCGCTGTTTTCTCCTTCTAATCTTCACTAGCCTCTGTGAAGGAGAAACATTTGCAGCTGGTGGAGGAGAAGGGAGAGGTGGTTAAAAAAGACACATTTTAGAGAACAATGGGTACACTCTTTCACGTTAAATTTTGCTGTTCACATTACACAGCACATGTGCTTTCGTTACAAGGTCGCATTTTTCCTCTTATATTGAGGGCCTGCCGGTTTGGTGTGAGAGATCACTCACGCAGTGCCAGGCAACAGATTTCGGCTTGCAGGCAGCCATGGTAAGCCACAGTCTTTTGGCTTTTTTAAGCTTCTTAACATGTGGGAATGGTTTCAAACAGTAGCGCCCTCATTTCCCATACCAAGCACCCGTTGGGTTGGCCATTTAAAATGGGTTTGCAATGTAAAAGGAGGGGCTGGGGTTTCCGGGTTAACATGCAGCACAAACCCAACTACCCCCACACACACCCAATTCTCTGGGATGATCACTTCACCCCTCCCCCCTACCGCGTGGCTAACAGCGGGGAACATTTCTGTTCAGCCAAGCAGGAACGGGCACCTCTGAATGTCCCATTAATAAAATCACCCCATTTCAACCAGGTGACCGTGAATGATATCACTCTCCTGAGGATAACAAAGAGAGATAAGGAATGGATGTTGTCTGCATGCCAGCAAACACCGGGACCATACGCTGCCATGCTTTGTTATGCAATGATTCCAGACTACGTGCTACTGGCCTGGCGTGGTAAAGTGTCCTACCATGGTGGACGGGATAAGGCAGCCCTCCCCAGAAACCTTTTGCAAAGGCTTTGGGAGTACATGAAGGAGAGCTTTCTGGAGATGTCCCTGGAGGATTTGCGCTCCATCCCCATACACGTTAACAGACTTTCCCAGTAGCTGTACTGGCCGTGATTGCCAGGGCAAATTAATCATTAATCATTAAACACGCTTGCTTTTAAACCATGTGTAATATTTACAAAGGTACACTCACCAGAGGTCCCTTGTGTGCCCTCAGGGTCTGGGAGCATGCCTTGGGTGAGTTCGGGGGTTACTGATTCCAGGTCCAGGGTGATAAACATATCCTGGCTGTTGGGGAAACCAGTTTCTCCGCTTCCTTGCTGTGAGCTAACTTCATTGTTTTCATCATCATCTTCCTCGTACCCCGAACCCGCTTCCCTGTTGCGTGATTCTCCATTGATGGAGTCAAAGCACACGGTTGGGGTAGTGGTGGCTGCACCCCCTAGCAAGGCATGCAGCTCCGCGTAGAAGCGGCATGTTTGCGGCTCTGCCCCGGACCTTCCGTTTGCCTCTCTGGCTTTGTGGTAGGCTTGCCTTAGCTCCTTAATTTTCACGCAGCACTGCTGTGCATCCCTGTTATGGGCCTCTGTCCTTCATGGCCTTTGAGACTTTTTCTAATATTTTGCCATTTCATTTACTGCTACAGAGTTCAGCTAGCACTGATTCATCTCCCCATATGGCGAGCAGATCCCGTACCTCCCGTTCTGTCCATGCTGGAGCTCTTTTGCGATCCTGGGACTCCATCACGGTTACCTGTGCTGATGAGCTCTGTGTGGTCACCTGTGCTCTCCACGCTGGGCAAACAGGAAATGAAATTCAAAAGTTCGCGGGGCTTTTCCTGTCTACCTGGTCAGTGCATCTGAGTTGAGAGTGCTGTCCAGAGCGGTCACAATGAAGCACTGTGGGATAGCTCCCGGAGGCCAATAACATCAAATTCCATCCACACTACTCCAAATCCGACCCGCAAAGGCCGATTTTAGCGCTAATCCCCTCGTCAGAGGTGGAGTAAAGAAACCGGTTTAAACGGCCCTTTAAGTCGAAAAAAAGGGCTTCGTCGTGTGGACGTGTCCAGGCTTAATTCGATTTAACGCTGCTAAATTCGACTTAAACTCGTAGTGTAGACCAGGCCTTAGTCTCACTGCCTTGAGATCCCTCATGAAACACAACAACCTGATTCTTTTCCTATTCACGCCGGTATCTTAATTAAAAGATCAAGACAACTCTGTAAAACACTTAGCTCATCATGGGGCACTCCCCTTCGGGCAACAGAAGAGACTGGTATTACTTATTTCATAATTCTGTGCGAAAGTGTGCCAGAGAGATAAGGTCCAAACAAAGTAGCTATCAAAACTTGCCCATCCTGGGTGGTCATTTTCTGCAGATTCACCCAGCACTTAAGTATTTTATTGCAGTTATTATAGTTTTATAGCCATTTTGTTTCAGCAGTACTTTGACTTTTGCACATTTCGTATTAGAAATATGTTAGGGTTCCATTCTGAAGAGGTTATTTAATGTCTACCTTAAACTCTCTCCTTACATGTGGGCTCAAGATTTTCATTGTTAATTAGCATGACATTTTTATGTAAAAGCTCCTGTCTCAGGTCAGACAATGCTGTCAATGCATCAACATGCCCTTAAACAAAGATAATTAAGAAATAAAAATTGTAGGCCCCATCTATGCCAGGGATTGGTCTTGATTTCAGACAGCAGTGGCAGCAACAGGTGTGAACTCCAAGTGTGCACCAATAGAGTCCACGTCAAGTCTCAAAACAGTGAAATTAAGGCTTTTCCTGTCTCTGAGGATGCACTATTGTTGCTTTTTATCTAAGGTACTTATTCCATGGTAATGGGGTCCCATAGCCAAGCACCTCTCAAGCTTTTAATGTATTTATCCTCACAATACCCCTGTGAGACAAGGAAGTATTATTCCCATTTTACAGAAGGGGAACTGAAGCAAAAAGAGACTAAGAGACTTGCCCAAGGTCACACAGGAAGTCTGTGGCAGAGCAATCAGTTGAACCTGGATTTCCCAAGTGCATCCTAACAGTTAGGCCATCCTTCCTGTCTAGCCCCAATTTTAGCAGTCCATGTAATCTCCAGTGCAAACAAACATTATGATTGCTGACTGCAGGTCTGTTGAAGATTTAGAGTTTATGGCTTCTTTAAGTTTCCCACAATGTTTACTATTACAGTGCCTTCACTTATCTTCTCAGATCTCAATCCACCATCTATTGGACTTGAGCTGTGCAAGCAACGTTCATTTCAGGCCCTACTGAAATGCACATTTGCCCAAAATATATCCATTTCGGAAATCCAAGAAGGCAGGGGAGGAGGAAAGAAAACCACTTGAATTTTACTCACATGAAATATATTGGACGTGATGTCTGTAAGGTGGCCCTGCCACTCCAGAGTAATGTGGCTTCTGTAGCACACAGAAAGGAAAATATTTCCATCACCCCCACAAAAATATGCATTTTTTTCTGTATGTTACAGTAGAGTCCCACTTAAAGCTTTTAATCAGAAAATAATATATTTTCAGGGACAGCATCCCAGAAATTCTAGAGCAGTAAGATGTGCTAGCCAACTAAAGTGAATACATTAAACACGAACTGTTTTTGTGAGGGTTGTTATTTAGAAGTTTAAGGTACTGAGAGTTTTTAACCTCAACTCTAGTTTTTAACAAAAGATGGTCTATTTCATCCCTCTCTTCTTCTGTCCATTTGTTTCCTGGCTTCTGAGATTTGAAGCTCTTAGAGGCGGGGACTGTCTCACTCTGTGTTTGGACCGCACCTAGCACATTATGATGGATGCTACTAGAGCACGAATAGTTAATCTCACATTCGATGGGACTGGCAAACTGGTTTGAATAAGAAAAAAAAATTCAAATGCAGCCTTTAAGTAGAGAGGACTTTAGTTGCAAAGATCAGAGCCCCTGATTTGGGGATTTGGTTCAGCCCTTTATAGAGGATGGGCTAGCCACAAAAGTCCAGATCTACATTTCCAGACTCTGGAGTTTTGGCTCAGGCTTCTCTCTAAATTCTACACTTATCACCTATTATTTAGCACTCAGAAATGTACTAGGTTCCTCACAATACCTGATCCCTGCACAAGAGAGCATATCATACACATTTAACACATGACAACTGATGGTCATCAATACACAAGTGAGCAGAGGGGGATGGACAGAGGAAGGACAATGGTAAATTCAGTTACTCAAAGTCATACACATCTGGATTACTCTGGTTCCTTACTGTCCTTCCCACCCTTTTTACAACTTTGTCTAGTTACCCTTCTTCCCTCTCAATTCCCAGAGACAAGGCGGCAGAACTGACTTTTTAAGAACAAGAAGAATGTGGCATGGGAGGTTTGGATCATTTATTTTCCTTCGTGTTTATTTTCACCCACCTGCCCACGGTCCAGCCAGGATGAGAAGGACTGCTGTTGGGGTAACGTGGCCCAATCAGGAGCACGAATTACTAGATCTCACACAAGCAAGGCTGCTCCTGTGAGATTTCCTGACTAGTTTTGCAGGTATAGTCAAGTCTACTGAGAAGAAAGGGACCAAACTGATTTAATTCCAATCTGAAATCTTTTCTGTGCACTATAAATATGCTCCTAGGAGAAAATTCTTATCCTCTCTAACAATAGGTGATGCCCAAACTTACAAGGTTCAGCATCTGGCTTCATTTAAGTGCTGAGATGCTGAACCTTGTAAGTTTGGACATCACCTATTGTTAGAGAGGATAAGAATTTTCTCCTAGGAGCATATTTATAGTGCACAGAAAAGATTTCAGATTGGAATTAAATCAGTTTGGTCCCTTTCTTCTCAGTATATGAAGATACTAGAGATATTACATGGATGTCCATTGCCCCAGTAAGACAGTAGAAATCAGCAATTTTATTACTTCTTTGTAGCATCAGAATGATTAGAACGCTCCAAAGGCAGGGTTTTCATGCACTTCCAACTCTTAAAACCTACTATAATCACCCACGGGAAAACAAATCAAAACCCCTTGAACTTCTACTCATAGTGGAAAGGAAAGAGGAATTAAGAGCCCTGCTCCCTTAGCACTAGTCAGGCTCGTGCAGTTCTTAGCCTTCCCTCTTCTCTCACTTCATCCATTTCTTCCTGTTGCGGGGGAAGTCAGTGGGCAAAGGTGCCAGAGGGCCATCTACCATACACGTTCTGAATAGAGCTGGTTGGGAGTTTTTCAACTAGGGTGGTTTTGGGGGGGGGGGAAGGGGTTAATGCTGATTCATTGAAACCAAAGCTTTTTGCAAAAAAAGAAGAAAAAAGGGTTGTTTCGACAAATTTCTTGACTCAAAGTTTTTAGAAAAAGGATTTGGAATCATTGCCACAAAATATTTCTGTTGATCCAAATGGGGTTTTTAATGTTTTTTTTCCTGATTTGCAAAACTTTTCAAGATTTTGACTTTTTGTCCTGATTTGGGATGGGAAAAATTTTCAAACTGTTTGCACCTAGCTCTTGTTCTGAAGCCCACAGTGCTGCTGCCTTTATCTGGTGCTTCAGTTGCGGCCCTCGTTTTTCTGCTTTTTTGCCGCAGGGCTGTGTTCCAGGAACCTCAGCAACTGGCATCATGATTCATGAATCTGATGTGTGCAGCACTGCTAGTTAAATCGAAGCACCAAGTATCCCCCACTTGGCACCCCGCATTTGAAATGTTTCTACCCAAAGCAATCCTATTTTATGGGTTGTTTTGGATGCCAGGGAGCTTGTACGTCATTTCCTGGAGAAGCCCACATTTTAACAGAGCACACTTGTTTAGGGTTGACAGAACTTATGACAACTTGGCAAGCATGTGGTATGGCAAAAGATGCATACCACAAAGTGTTTTCCTCGGCAATGCCCGTGTCCCCAAAGCAAAGCAGCCTCCTGATCTTTTTGCTGAATAAATTAATGCCAAGCTGGAACTTGACAGTGTTCACAGGCTCGGACAATCAAAACCAAAGAATTTCTCATGCCCTATATTTGCATTGAGTCAGATACACTTTAATTCTACCACGAGCCAGCTTGCATTTGACTGAATTTCACTCAGAACACATACTGCCTCATAAAGACTGTGGCCCAGTCATGAAATGCTATTAATTAATTATGCACACTCTTTTTCTGAAACTGACAAACATTTCTGCTTCTAACCATCTTTCAGCTACCACCGGCATTTAACTAATTTCTCAGGAATGACCTCAGGCAAAGTGGTTACCACAGTGCGCGCCAAGGGAACTGGCAGTACTGACAGACTGCAGGCATGCTCAAATGAGATGACAGAGTAGGTGCTAAAAATTACCTGTAAAGCTCTCCCCTGCTGTTGAAAGTAACTTTAAATTATGATGAAGCATTTCCCGAAGCTTCTAAAATTTTAAAGAGACGCTGACTCCAGAGGGATAACTCTGTAAGGCACTCTGGGGTTGACAGACACTTTGCGTATATATTCACATATACTATGTCTTTAGTATTTCTCTTCATTTCTAAAATAATAGATATTGAATATTAATATAAATAACCACACAACCATTACATCCTCTGGCCACTCTCTCTTAACTTCTCCCCTTACTTCTCCCAGTTGTATTTCCAAAAGCACCCCAGATAACTCCATACTAGTCTGCCAGCCTTTACTACTTCCTCACCTGGCTTCAAATTCCAGCCCCACTGACGTCAATGGGAGTTTTGCCATGGACTTCAACCCGGCCAGAATTTCCCCCCTGCTGCCATTCTAGTCCCCCCGCCCGCCCTCTCTCTCTCTTTCTACATAAACACATTCTCCTTGCCACGGAGCTACCATCTGTTACACTCGAGATCCGGTTGAAACTCACTGGGCTAAGTGTCAGCTTTGCACCGAAGGAATAATATCCTAGAACTACTGTAGCGATCTCATTTCTAAATGAGCTTAGGTTTTGATTGGCAATACACAATAATTAATACAATTATCTTTGTTGTATGATGTAGCACGGCAGGGAGTGAGAGCCATTTGTCAGGAAAACAGTGTCAAAGTAATCATATATATTTCCAACACACACCCCTTTATCAAAGCTAAATCTTTAACAGATCTGTTAGCAGTGCCATTTTTAACAAGTGCTGAAAGATTAGATTTCAGAAGGGTAGCCGTGTTAGTCTGTATCAGCAAAAATAAGGCGGAGTCCTTGTGGCACCTTAGAGACTAACAAATTTATTTGGGCATAAGCTTTTGTGGGCTAAAACCCACTTCATCAGATGCATGGAGTGGAAAATTTTGACACCATCAAATTAGGCCTGAATCTGAGAGTGGCATGGTCACTACAAAAAATAATTTTCCCTCTGTTGATACGCACACCTTCTTGTCAACTGTTGGCAATGGGCCACATCCACCATGATTGAATTGGTCTCGTTAGCACTGACCCCCCCACTTGGTAAAGCAACTCCCATCTTTTCATGTGCTGTATATTTATACCTGCCTACTGTATTTTCCACTCCATGCATCTGATGAAGTGGGTTATAGCCCATGAAAGCTTATGCCCAAATAAATTTGTTAGTCTCTAAGATGCCACAAGGACTCCTCATTGTTTTTCAAAGATTAGATGCTTCTATGGAACCTAGAATGTATGTTTCATTATGTGCCATCCTCATGCATATTCATTGAGAAACAAACGCATGTAACTATTATTAGGTCTGGTCTATACTACCCGCCTGAATCGGCGGGTAGAAATCGACCTCTCGGGGATCGATTTATCGCGTCCCATCGGGACGCGACTATCGATCCCCGAATCGGCGCTCTAACTCCACCAGCGGAGGTGGTAGTAAGCGCCGCCGACAAAAAGCCGCAGAAGTCGATTTTGCCGCCGTCCTCACAACAGGGTAAGTCGGCTGTGATACGTCGAATTCAGCTACGCTATTCACGTAGCTGAATTTGCGTATCTTAAATCGACTCCCCCCTGTAGTGTAGATGTACCCTCAGAGTCAATTGGCCTGATTCCTCTTTCACTTACGCCAGTTTTAAATTGGCTATTATTCCAGTGACGTTAGGGGAGATTACTCCTAATTTATGCTGCTGCAAAAGAGAGGACAATCAAACTCACTATGTGCAGTGGTCGGACCAATGGAAATTTTTGCACCAAAACTGCTTTTCAATTAAAAAAATTGAGTTATCAACAAAACCATTTTTTATGAAAACTGTCAGAAAAATTTACTTTTTCCATAGGAAAAACTGAACACCCAACACTACGGTTTTCGGCCAAAATATTCAGCATTTGAGTTTCTGCCAAAAAAATCAAAATCTCCAGAAAAACTGTTTTTTAAACTGTGGTTTTAAAAAAGAATTAAATATATATTTTATAAGTCTTATCTGGAATAGATTTATCAGGAAATTGAAGACAAAAGTTACTTTCTTCCCTGATTTATAGCCCAGGCACAATCCCAGGGAAGTAAGTGAGGCAGGATTTGCCCCTTAAAATGGAAATATCTGCCTATTAAAAAATAGTAAGGAAACGCCACAATGAAACTGTATCTTTGAGCAATTGTAGATATAACCCCAGAGTGTTACTGAGTAAGAGCCTCAGTTCGTTAAGCCTCATGCAATCAGGCTATGATCAGAAGGAGGCTTGGAAAGCAGATTGGGCTAAACAAGACTTAAAAAATAAGCACCTTGTGCCAGATCCAACGCAGAAGTTTCCTTGGTTTGACCTTCCACGGTCATCTTGGTCAACTCTGAACCGAATTCGAACCAACCATGGTAGATGCAGATATCTAATGCACAAATGGAAAATCAAGGACTCCCCGGTGTGCGAGTGTGGGTCCCCATGACAGACCATCGAACATATTGCTACCTACTGCCCAATTGATAAATATGAAAGAGGCATCACTGCATTAAATTCTGCTACTCCTGATGTAGCCATTTGGCTCCATCAACTTCAGGTGAAATTGTAGTTGCTGCTCTACACCAACCCTACGAAAGAAGAAGAGGAACCTCAGTCCCATTCCAGCCCCTTCACACCAGGTAAAAGGACTGGAGCTGTGTAAAGGAGCTCGGCAAGTCCAGTGTCCAGCTGGAAGAGGATTCCCCCGGCACAGGCACTGCATAAGACAGCCATGAGAGTTTTAAGGCCCCCCACAGGAGGGAATCAATGGGAGTTAGGCGCCTAAATCTTTTTGAGGATCTGGGCCTCGCGCTCTCTCTAACCATTTTCTGTGGGATTCAGAGGCCACATCGTAAATTCTGTTAAACTATTATTCAAATTACAGGGCCCACTAACAAATGTTCATTTCATCTGTATTTATAGCAAAACAGAAACTCAAACAAAAATGTGCTTGTAAGTAAAGGACAGTGTGTGCAGAGTCCAGATGATTTTCTTTCTTAGGGTCCCAGTCCAAACTTTTCACACTGCAAAAAACTGGAACACAAGATGAAATCCTAACTCTATTGAAGTCAAGGGGAGTATTGCCAATGACTTTAAGAGAGCGAGGATTTCACCCACAATCTTTAATGCCGATTTGGTTGTCGCAAAAGGGGAACCGATTGCAAATTTCTCTACCGCTTTATCTCAATTTTAGTTACAAAGTCAGTGGCATTAAGACAGAAGAATACAGGGACAAAAATCATTCTAAACTATATGAGCTACAACTGTAAAAACACAGAGGTTTGCCCCCTTATAGAGAAACACTTAAAACAACACAACAAGTTAGGGGGGTTTTAAACTCAGTTTAAGTTACACCACTTAAATCACTGAAGTTGATTGGGTTTAAGACAGCAGAATTTAGCCCACTGAATGTTGATTGAAGAACATATTCACCAAAAACCAATTAAATCAACGGAGGCTGTACAGCTGCCTGCATAATATACTGCATGTACGTTAAATACTAAGGGCCTAATCCTGGTCCTACTGAAGTTTACAGGGACAGATAATAAAACATAAAATATAATAATGCCCTTATATTAATCCATGGTATGCCCACACCTTGAATACTGCCTGTAGTTTTGGTCACCACATCTCAAAAAAGATATATTAGAATTGGGAAAGGTACAGAAAGGGGCAACATAAATGATTAGGGCTATGGAACAACTTCCATACAAGGAGAGACTAAAAACACTGGGAGAGTTCAGCTTAGAAAAGAGACAAGTAAGGGGGTCTCTTTTCTATATGATAGGGGGTCTATAAAATCATGAATGGTATGGAGAAAGTGAGTACAGAAGTGCTATTTACCCCTTCACATCAGATAAGAACAATTTAATTAACAGGCAGCAGGTTTAAAACAAACAAAAGGAAGTACTTCTTCACAGAACTCATAGTCAACCGGTGGAACTGGTTCATGGAGGATAGGCCCTTCAATAGCTATTAGCCAAGATGGTCAGGGACACAACCCCATGCTCCAGGTGTCCCTAAACCTCCAACTGTCAGAAGCTGGACTGGACAACAGGAAGTGGATCACCAAAAATTATGCTGTCCTGTCGGAAGACAGGATACTGGACTAGATGGCCCTCTGGTCTGACCCCATACGGGCATGCTTATGAGCTCTGCCACTGATTTTATGGGACAGGATCAAGCCCCATTCATTGTTAAAAATAAGTAGTCTACAGCATTCTTTTTGGAATACAGCTTTTCCAATTAAATGCAGCACACTTTCTAAGGGTTCACCTATACAAGCACTTAGTTCACAGCAAGTTGGTGTATAAATCTACCTGCTGTGCACTAACTGTCTGTGTGGACCCTCCTGCCATGCACTATAAATTCACTAGTAAGCTTTAATCTACTCCAATTTCAAAGAGAGAGTAGATCAAAGCACACTAGAGAATTTTGTAGCCCACGGCAGCAGGGTCTACACAGACAGTTAGTGCATGGTAGGCTAGTGGGGGTACATTTACACCCCAGCTGGCCAAAAATTACATGTTTGTGTAGACAAGCACGAAGGTATTTCTAGGGAATTCATCACTACACGAATACACTGTTATGCAATGCCATGTTCTTAGCAATGGTTGGTCCACCATTGTACTAATATAATTTAAGAGCTTCCTAGAGTTTTGCTCACAATTACCGAATGTTACATTTTTGACATTTTCACATTCTAACTATATTATTTCTCCAGCATCGAAGGCTGTACTAAGCACTTTACAGACATATAACTAGACACAGCCCTTCCCCCCAGGAACTTGCCATCTATGTAGACAACAAACAGATGGATGAGGAAAGAGAAGCAGCTGAAAGCAAAGGGATTGAGCAGTTTAACATTGCATGTTATGTTTAAAACTGCTCAAATGGCTGCTAGTGGCAATAGTATCAAATCTAAATTGCAATTATAGAGAGAGCTTTTTAACTGTATAACAAAAACAGTATTTGTTTTCAGTGGATTTCTTTAGTAATATTGAGAATACTTTGCACTTACATATATATCATCTTGAGTCAGAGGATCTCAACGTGCTTTACAAATATTTATTGGTTAATATTATACTGCCACACAAGAAGAGTACTGCGAGACTCATTACCGTGTTTTCACAGAGGGGAAAGTGATGAGAGACTTCAGGCAATTCTGTTCCAGTGGCAGTGATAGAATCTCTCCTGCTCTAAATGCTGTTTCATGTTACTTCAACAGCAATAAGGATTAAGTTGGGTTGTTGGTTTTTCTTTTTCAACTTTTCAATTGCTTTTGAATAGTTCAACTATGAAGACAGTATAGTAGTCTATGAATAATACTATCTACAAATAGTTTAATGCTTGAACATGTTTTGGTGATCAGCAATCAACAGAAATATGAATGAACTGGTTTCATTGGTGGGCTGCCCATACTATTTTAATAAATCACTAGCAAGAAATGATTGGACACAGAGAAATAACAACTGGGGCCCTGATTCAGCAAAGCACGTTGGCACACACATCACTTTGATCATGCGACTAAACCCTATTGAAGTCAAAGACCCTTTAGGCAACCCAGGATCAAGGGGGCAGAAAGGTGATTTAGAACCATGCTCCTTCTGCTCCCTGCCTCCACTCAGCTGTGCCGAGTGAAAACTCCCTGCACACAAGAATCTGGCTCGATAGGTCTTGTAAGATTGAGGCCTCATTCACCATTTCTAGTTTGTTTTGTCAAATAAAGTAAATCTAAAACAAAAGAAAAAATCAATTCCTTTTTCAGATCAGGAAATAGAAAAAATAAATAGGCCAGTAGGTTCAAACTTTTAGGCCCTACAGACACTTGAGAAATTCACCACAGTGAGCAGGGCAGGAAATGAATGAGAAAGAAGTGAAACTCCACTACCTTCTACAGATATCTATTGGAAAAGCAGGTGAATAAATCAATCAATCACATCTTCCAGCAAATATTGGTTTCTTACAAAACTATAATTATTAAGAAAACTAATTGGCCAGATTTTCAAAAAGCCTGCAATGGCCTACAACAACTGCATGTTCAACTATTTGCCTACTATACATGCACCAATACCATGACAGTACAAGCAAATCAGATAATTATGCATTCAAATTGTTAATAGGGCACATTTGCATGTACAATTTCCTATTTGCATATGCGGTTAAAGTAACTAAACTCACACGTACAACTGCACACCTAGGCCAAGATTTTCAAAAGTGATTTTTGGGTGCCTAACTTCAGAAAATGTTGAGCATCTGCCTCCTGAAAATCAGGCTCCATTAAGGGTATCTGAAATAAATTGAGGCACCCACAATTGCTAGTAAGTTTTGAAAATCTTGTGGCCTTGATATGCATTTGTCTTTGGTCGGCTCACTAAGGTAAATTTCTAAAATCTCTCTTTGTATCTATAGGTTTGTAAGAAATCAGCAAAGAAACAAAAAGAAATGATATAAGTCAGTGGAAGCTGAAAGCACTCGACACCTGCAGAATCTGTCCCATATTTTAGTTTATTGTTCATTTATTGTGTGATTATGATTAACTAACGTGTTGTGTCATGTATAATTATTGTCCACTAAATAGCGCTAAATTGTAGAATTATAAAAGTTTAAAACTGATTAGAAGGGATAATTATGTATTAGGTATTGAAGTTAGTAGGTTTGAAATGCAAGGCCTGTAGGCTGAGGCCTGCAAGATTTTAGCTTAGCTATTTTAGGCCTTGAAAATAAAAAAATTGCTAATATAAGTAAGTGACCAAAGAATAACCCGATACCCTAAGATTATGGGAAAAGAGGCACCAAGTGATATTATTGCAAAAAATTAACAGTAAGAGTAATTTTTTGCTTAGAAGATACCCGATAATTACATTTTTTCTAACACATGCCCTAACCACAGGGTGCACGATGTGTGTAAATACTAATGAGGTATAGTCAGAATTACATTATAAAAGAGGGTGCCCAGAATGGGAAAATTGAGCTCCCTATGGGAAACAGCAGGAACCATCCCTCTACTGATGATCAATCCATAAAAGAGCCATCAGACCAGGGGTGGGCAAACTACGGCCCGCGGGCTGGATGTGGCCCACAAGCTGTTTTAAGCTGGCCCACGAGCTCCCACTGGGAAGCGGGGTCTGGCTTTGCCCCGTTCCGGCACTCCTGCCGGGACGCCGGGTTGGGGGCCACACCATGCGGCTCGGCCCCGCTCCAGCGCTCTAGCCAGGGCGCAGGGTCGGGGGCCGCTCCACGCAACTCCCAGAAGCCACAGCATGGCCCCGCTCCGGCTCCTACACGCTCCAATGGCCCCCTCTGGTGCTCCAGTGGGAGCTGAAGGGGCGGTGCCTGCGGCTGGGGCAGCATGCAGAGCTGCCTGGCCGCGCCTCCATGTAGGATCCGGAGAAGGGACATGCTGCTGCTTCCGGGAGCCACTTGAGGTAAGCGCTGCTCGGCGCCTGCACCCCTGAACCTCTCCCCATGCCCCAACCCCATGCCACAGCCCTGATCCCCCTCCCGCTCTCCAAACCCCTCAATCCCAGCCCAGAGCACCCTCCTGCACCCCAAACCTCTCATCCCCAGCCCCACCTCAGAACCCGCATTCCCAGCCAGAACCTGCACTCCTTCCTGCACCCCTGCACCAGCCCTGATCCCCCTCCTGCCCTCAGAACCCCTCGGTCCCAGCCCAGAGCACCCTCCTAACCCTAAACTCCTCATCCCCAGCCACACCCCAGAGCCTGCACCCCCAACCAGAGCTCTCACCCCCTCCCGCATCCCAACCCCAATTTTGTGAGCATTCATGGCCCGCCATACAATTTCTATTCCCAGATGTGGCCCTCAGGCCAAAAAGTTTGCCCACCCCTGTGTCAGACCCTAGCACTATTGTTAAGGATGTGAGTATAACTATACTTGAAACTTGTGTATAGGTCTGTATAGAATTTCTATATGCTTGGGTACTCATAACTTTAATTGTCATTTTAATAAAACTTGTAAAATAGACTAGACCTTGCACTAGTGAATGTGTGTGTGGTCACTAGCATTGGTCTTTGTGTGTTCCTAGAAACTCTAAATCTGAAGCAAGTAACAGAAGTGACTTTCACTCTGTTAAGCTTAAAACTGTAGCCACCAAAGCCAAACCCACCGTGGTATATACCACATTACAAAAATAACTTTAAATAAAATAAAAGGCTACCAGGTCCTTGTAGATGATGTCCTCTATAGGGAGATTGGCTCTGTAGGGGTTGAGGAATTTGTCTGACCTAATACTTCATGACAGCCCGCCTATTTACTCATATTTCTGTCACTAACTGATTACATGCATCCTCTGGACTTTCCAGTATGGCCTAACGAAGGGTGTGAGTTGATGTCTGAGGAATAGCGTAATTAGAAATATATTTGATTTTAATGTCTCCCCTGTGACACCCCCTTTTGGGGAATTAACTTTATAGTGAGTGGGATCTTCAAGATGTTTATTTCTGGAAATATAACTAACCACATTCCCTCTGCAACATACAGAAACATGAGTGAGAAATTATCAGCATTTACTTGCAGTTTTTTTGATGTCATAAAATGGGAAGTCAATATCATCAATGGCCTACACTCCTTTAACAGACTTGCCTATATCAACCCAATTCAGTAAGTTACATTTCCAAGAATCATATACTTCTGGAGTGATCAACAATTTACTGTTGTTTACAAGAAATTACATCTACTATCCCAACAGTGGAAGCATCTATTCCATAATTCTTGTTTCAGACACTAAATCCAAGCTTGCAACCCTTACTTAACTTCAGAGGGGTTACATGGGTGAGCAAACACCCTGGGCACTCTCTTGGTAAGAAAACACAAACTTGCCTTCAATTGTGACCTGTTAAGCTTAGGGGCATACGAAACTCAGATGCATGTTTATTATCTTAATATATGTAGGGAAAAAAGAAGGGTTATGATTTCCCAAATTATTTTTCTTCTTACTAATGGCATCTGGCAGTGTATATATTTAAAATGTAAATATTTAAACATTTACGCTTATACCCAATTTAATTTTTTTTGTTCTTTACTAGATTAAATCAGAAGCTATAAATACCTGTACATGAAGCATACATTCATGCTAAATTTTTGGTACATATTTTAAAACATCCATCTACTGAATGGACAATTGGCATTAATTACTGGAATCAAATAAAATTAGTCTAATTTCATAATGCATAATTATTATTATTATATGTCTCATTTCATGTGGACAGTACATGTTCATAACAGCTAATACATTGATTGCAACAATGATCAATGTATTCTTTACATGACACCAAGTGATTGCAAACCAAATCCTGTTCTCTACTGCACTTGACTAAATCTGAAGTAATTCCACTGTGAGCAGAATTTAGTTTTTAGGGACTGACTGATTTTTATTTTTTTATTATGGGGGAAGAAAGGGGAAAAGTTCTTACTATAAAGGCAGAGAAATGGCTGTAGCTTCTTTTCCCTTTACCAACAGTAAAATGTACAGAAATGTAAAGCAATAAAAACTTTATTGAGGGGTGTTTTTATAATGTTTACATTTCACCCAACCTCATGTCTCTATGACGCTTTCCAGAAGATAGCATTTTAATAGGCGCTTCTTTCATTCGACTCCGATAATTACAAGGGAAAGACCAAGTTTTTAAAAGTATAGCATAATTATCTGACCTGACCCTATGATCCTTCCACATTGTAATGTTCTTCCAACAATCTGTTCTTCCCCCAAACGTCTTCTTCCCCCTACTTTATTTTATTGCAATCTGCAATGTTATATTACAGTCTGCAATGTTAAATTTCGTTTCAAATTACATAATAAAAAATATAGCCTATTCATTTTATTGATAATTAAATGCATGGGGGGAAAAGTCAATGCAGCTCTCTCTCTCCTCTTCCACTGAAAGTTATTTATTTTATTACATTTTCAAAGAAAAGATCATTTTAAAAACAGGCTGAAATATTTAGAGCACATTCACATTTGTTTCTGCTTTAGACAAAAAGATACAAAACAAGATGCATTTTATTTTAAGAATTTAACTGAAACAGCAATTTGAAAAAAAATTGCATTATTGCAATTGGCCTCCTTTATTATTTTTAAGTATTATTTAAATGTACCAACATTATCTTTCTTTGTCACTGTAAAGAATGATCTGCTTTTAAGCCTTAGTGGTAAATAATATCTCCTTTTCATAAGAGAATTGTTTATTAGTCTAAGGTTCATCCTCTGATTTATCGATTCAGATTTCCATAGCAAGATGGGCCGTGTGCACAGCAAACCAGTGTGCCTGTCATATGTTCACATCTGAAGTGTTTACAATATTTTTGATTTACACCTTCCAGGTGTTCATTTGGAAAACATCACAGCATTTGGTTTACACATTTTTACAATATATTTGTAGCCATCAGCGAACTTCCACATTTGTAACAGTGGATTTGCCAAGAAGACTTTTTTTTACTTGCTGGCCAGATACAGATTTTTGGCTTTTAAAATGTAAGATAATGGATTGGCCGTATTAGTAAAATTCCCCAAGTACATATTTTAGATTAGAGGAAGTTATCTGTTCTAAGAACTGCAGGGAACTGTGTGTCGGGTTACAGTTTTTGGTGTGTGTCTTTCAATTACAACATAAACCGTCGGTCTTTACCTTCAAAATGGAACAAACATCTTTCCTGCTTCACCATTGCAATGTCTTTTCCAACAAACCCAACCACCAATAACAATAAATAGCTTATATAATATATACTGGCTCCCCTGTTTTAAGGCTGTGTATATTTTACATAAATTAGGTGTTACATCTGCAAGGTATTCATGTAACCTAAATCAAACAGATTATCAATACCTCCCATAACTTAAACCCTTGTCATCTTCATGCACATTTTTAATAACGTCATTTTGTTTGGTGCTTTTTTTTTTTTTAAAAAAAATGTTGTGTATATTTCACACGGAGTTTTCATTATGGTTTATATTTGCTTTTTAATGGTCTGTGTAGCAACCGAAGTTCATTGCTGGGTGTTTTTATAACTAATTGACCATATTACTCTTTTTACAATCTGAAAGATTTTTGTATTTTCCCAGAAGCAGAAATATTTTCGGGGTAGCCGTCTGGGTTATCATCAGAGCATATTTGTGTACCTTTGCTTTCCTTAAAAATAAAAGTCGTTTCCCCCATATTAATGTCTACAACATACAATTTGTGAAGATCTGTAGTGAAAAACCTATCCTACATTTTCCAATGTCATAGCAAAATGCTGTTAACATTTAATACATTTTTTTAAAAATCAGCAGTCCTAGAAAGAACACATTTTAATAGACTATGGGCCCAATCCTGGAGTCCTCACTCCAGTAATTCTCCTATAAGAGTTCATGGGAGTTTTACCTGCAAAAAGGATGAAAAACAGATATCTGATCTCCTATTAGGATCAGTTTGTTTATCTGGTACTTGCTCATTAAACAGATCAAATTTATTATCATGTATTTAAAATCCCACTAGAGGGATTTTTATTTGGTCCCCCAGAATACCCCCTTAGCTACAAACTTGTTGGCTCAGATTGGTGTATAATAGATATGCCAAACTAAAGGGAAACCAAGTATTTTCATCTATTTCTTTGTTATTCTGAGTGAAGAAATTGTGGAAATGAGGCAAAACACTAGTGTCTCATATACATTAAAAAAAATCAGAACCCTTACATATAAAGTTATTGACACCACAAAGATGATATGCTCCTTTTTGATGTGTGGGTAACAAACTGGAAAAAGTTGACAGAGTTATCTGTATCTGTATCTATATTAAGAGTTTGTCCTCTTAGATGTATGTGCATTCAGTAGATACAAATAAAGTCACTACAGAGTTAAGGCTGTAGCTTAATATTGTATATTTCGCACACACATTATGTAAACACTGTGCATTATGTCTGTTATTGTCAATGACCGTACAGTACATTTTAAAAAACTTTCCTGTCTATTTCAATTAATCGGTATAAAAGTTGCAATTTTTTCATTAAAATGCTGGCATCAAGGTGCAAACACCTCCGCTTTGTGCAGTGCAACCAGATCTAGAAGGAAACAGGTTATTTCGTTTTATCCATTATTTGTTGGTTTGAAATAATATCAGGCAAATACATAACTCAAATTGAAAGCTGATAATGTAAAGAGAACGGATTTGACAGTTGACGATGCCTGTTAAATGGGCAGGCAGATTAGCAGCCTTACTTTTTAACATATAAACATCTGAAACCCGTTTCCTGTTTAAAAAAAAATCTAGGTGGATGACCTCAGGCAGCATTTTTTTTTTTTTATTAACAAATGTGAATTGTACATCATGGTGAAAAAAATGGGCCACGCTTGGTGGTCTTGCTCCATTCTGTATATGGGAGAGTGAGAGAGAGAAAGGGGAGGAAAAATACAAAAATAAACTTTACCTTCTCACTTTCAGGGTGGGCAATGCCATTCCTGCATTGGGGTCCTCCGCTCTGGGAAGTGTTAAGGCTGTCATTGCAGACACAATCCCAACAGTATGTACTTCAATAGGGTCCGAGGAAAAACATTCCCTGAATTCCTGCTAGTTAGGTCCTATCTTTGCTCCAGATTCAGGCATTGCAGGTTCACGTTGCTACTGTCAAATTGAACAGGACACAGCTAATCTAAACCAGTGCCGGCCCATTGTCCGATTTTGCAGCGAGGCAAAACATTGACAAATTTGCTGTTTAAAAAATGTTTTCTACTCTTTCCAGATTTTTTTTTAGAACCTATAAATACACAGCACCAGCTGCAATATGTTGCTGAAACCAGCTTTATGAATCTAGTATATTCTGACATGATAGATTTTATAGGGCTTTGGTTAAAATTTGATATTGGAAGTTAACATTCCAATTTTATGTCTTTAATGATAACAATAGCAGCTGACTCCTGTAATTTGTGTATTGTTCTCCCTTTATAAAAAGCATTTTTATTGCATAAAATTTATTTATAGATGACACCTTATAAGGGAAGTGGGATTGTTGGGATGTCATTTTAGTTATTTTATCATTTTAAAAAAATCCAGAAATCGATTTTAAGATAACTTGAAGTGTTTAGCTTAAATATTTATACCACTAATTTACTGTGTGACCCTTGGCACGTCACTTAATCTCTTGGTGACTCAGTTCCTCCAGCTGAAAGATGAGGATAATAATAATTGCTTGATTCAAGGCTCGTTTGTCAGGCTCAGTTTCTTTCACAATGTTTGTAAGGCACTTTGAGATCCTAGCATTAAAGGCACTTGAGAAAATCAAAGTATTATTAGTATTAATTAATTGCTATGAAATACATAATGAGCTATAGTACAATAAAGCTAGAAAGGACCTTTCCTGTCAGCATTAGCACAACCAAACTTGAAAATATTTCAACAAAGCTGTGGAACCAGACAGGCACACATCAATATTTCTACAGATTGGAAACAGTTCAATTCAGTGGAGAATCAGTGATTATAAGGTTATATTGACACTCCTATGGCATAATGGACTATGTCAAAAACTATCTGGCCTCATCCAAAGACCATTGAGGCCAATGGGAAGCCCTCATAGACTCATAGAAATGCAGAGCCGGAAGGGACCTGGAGAGGTCATCCAATCCAGCCCCCTGCGCTGAGGCAGGAATTAAGCATACATAGACCTTCCCTTGATGTCCACAGGCTTTGGCTAAGGCACTTAATGTGTAATGATGCTGCATATCGAACTTCATTTTTTAATGTGCAAGTTGCTTCGAGAACAGAGTTTTGACAAAGGACATCTTGGTGCAATGCAAAGCTAATTTAATACAAATTTCATGAATTATTTTATAAGTGATTATTCTAACATTAAGTAAATCAATTAATCTTCTGTGCATTCTTGAGAATGAACCCTTGTATTATCTGTATATGTGCTGTCAGCTAGGAGAGTTTAGAAAATACCAGCTCCTATCTTATCTTGTCAGTTCATACCACTGATGAAAAAAAATATGGCTGAAAGAGCCACAGGCTAGGATAATTAGTAAAATCAAGTGACTTTGTGTTTGTTTGCTTTGCAGAATGAACTTTTTCCCCCCAGATTTTCACCATCTTATCATAGAGCATTTGACATGACAGGTTAATGAGAAAACCCCCAAGTTGGACTTTTGTAGCTAATTGCATCAGTGGTCCCTCCCTGCTCAAACTACTGGACTGTCTGGCTTCTTCTCCAATGAAATCTGAGCTCTTTGGGGAATACAAAAGCCATGATTGCAAATGCACAAAAACACATACTCATACCGTTGTAAATTTCTCTTATTACATTCGTTTTGACTTCAGTGTGACTGAGTCCGGCAACTTTTATAAGGTCTGTTTGACATGGCTTTATTCAAGTACCTCCAGTTCTACCTTTTTTTTAAAAAAAAGGTATATAATATATATATATAGTGGACCCTATTACAGTGAATGAAGGATAAAACATACAGATCTTTGCTCTAAGCTGAGGAAACAGGAATTGCAACTTGTAGGCTGTAATCAAGTGAAACAATTTAGACAATAGAAGACAGACAGTCCCTATCACTGTGAGTTGGGGGGGGGGGGGAGTGGACCACATCCTGCACCTGAGCTCATTAATAATATGCATCAGCAAATAAGTGTGTCTCTTTTGTCCTTACCTGCTATGAAGAATATTGTTACAAACATAACTTTCTTACAAACTCAGGGCCTGTCCCATTAGTTGAATGTTTCCCATTTAGCTTCATACAATTAAGATAATTAAACAATTTGAGACTTCCATGCTACCTCCAAATAAAGGCCGTTTCATTGCTAGTGTTGGGTGAAATAGGCACCATGACATTGGGGCATATTTTGAATTTCAAGCCAGAATATTGCTGACATACAGGGGAGCATTGATACAGAGCCAATGGGTGCCAAGGGAGCGACCACCGATTCATGGATGGTTGCTAGTGGCAGGAAACCCTTGCACAGAGGCTAAGGGGGCAGTGGCTGCTAATGCTCTCCTTACCGACAAGCAGCAACAACAGAAGGGTTGTGCTGTAGTCATGCAGCCTACCCCTAGGCTGGGAAGTGGGATTTTGTCCTGCCTAGTCCTGGTGTAGGAGCTTTTTGAATTTCACCTTCTGTTTGATTTCACTATGAAAATGGTTTCCCCCTGTATTCAGGTTCTGTCTCCTTCCTTTCCCCCTCCAAGCACAGCCTTTGCTGTGTGTGAAGATTTGTCACAGAACTGACTCTCTAGGCAATGATTCTACAGAAATCCAGGGCCAGATTTTCAGCACCCTCCACACAGAGGCCAGAATATCAAGAGAGATCAGGTCCCATTTAGGCACCTAAATAAAGTTGTCAGATTTCCAAAAGTGCTTGCGAGCTCCTAATTAGAGCAGCAAAGAATCCCCTGCTGCTCCCCACTGAGAACAACAGAAGTGACTGAGCACTGAGCATTTACAGGTGGGGGGGACCTAACTGGGAACTGGTGGGTGTTCATCTCATTTGAAAAACTACTAGCCCCTAACTTTCTTGCCATAGGGTGCTGACTTCCACATTCCGTCAGAATAGTCTACTGTATCACCGATATACATACAGTCAAACTAAGGCTAAAAAATGTCATGCAGATCATATGTTAGATTTATTTTGAACCACTGATTTATTTGTGTTATAGCGGCCAGCCCACACTGCTGCAAGAATAGAGTCAATTAGCAGGACAGGCAACCAAGGCAACAATGGATATTGGAGGGGAAAAAAACATAAGTTGTTAAACTGTCTTGAAATTGCTTAGTTTTGTTCCTGTTTTGTCAGTGCCTTGGAGAGAGTCTCGCATTGGAGCATCTTTTTCTGAGAAGTGCAGCCTCACACATTTTTTAAAACAGATTATATCTTATCACATGGCTTCATTTCAAAAGTGCAATGTGAATTCAAGACCAATTTTACAAATTAAAGGTTTTTGCCCACCATATTAGTCACTGTCATAATTGTGGGTTATGCACAAAGGAACAGTACTTTCTGTCAGTAAGGACCCAGGGTGTAAAACCCTATCTCAGACAAGTAAATGAACAAGCACACAGTGCTAACCGTTTCTGACCATATTGCTCTGGAACTGTGTGCATTTAATTACACTAACAATTTAACGATGGGATCAGATTATACAAAATTATATATCATTCAAATCTCTAGAGTGGTGTAAAGTCTGACAAGTATTCTACCCGGGAAAGTGACATCATCTGCCTTTTTGGAAGCACAGAAATGTATTTCCAGTGCTGACATAGTCTATGTTGACCTAACAAAAAGAAAGACTTTCCCACCAGGTTGCTCTAAAGACACCTGGTTCTTCTGTGTACATGCACCTTCAGGTGCAATCTATACAATATACATGGCCATTTGCACTAGAAGGCTTGCAAGTAGTCTAAACTATAGATGGGCCATGATCAAAATTGTATGAACATAATAGACAAGGTGGGTGAGGTAGTATTTTTTTTTTAAGACCAACTTCTGCAAGAGACAAGCATACACAGCTTGAAAGCTTGTCTCTCTCACCAACAGAAGTTGGTTCAGTAAAAGATTACCTCATCCACCTTGTCTATCTAATATCCTGGGACCAACATGGCTACACCACCACTGCATACTGTATGAATATAGTTAGTTAGTCCTACATCCAAGCAGTGCAGACTTTTCATAGTTGCCCTCTGTAATACCAACCAACGTTATTTCCTTTTTATTATAAATAGGAATTCAACTAAAACGGATAAACTAATACCCACTGGCATGCTTTGTAATTGTAATCAGTGTTTTCCGGCACACACAAAAAAATGCTTATCTGAAAATAAAGAGGTGCAAATTTTATCTTGTGAAAGTAGATATCTGTTTACGTCCCTCCAATTTCTAGAAAGATAACCAGATCATATTATATCATCTAAATACAGCATCCTATGAGATCAAACAGAGTAATGTATACATATGCCAAGGCTGATTGAAGCGTTATTGGTGTTCACTTCCGCTTCACTAAGTATGTGTTTCATTGATATACGTAATTTGCCACTGCCATGAAAGAAATTCAAAGTCCTCTGTTTGTGCCAGTTGATTTCTATGATATCAGGAGGCTTTTAAAATAGGGATCCAAAATAGATGTGCCCTTGTCACCCTTGTGTTTCAGTTCTCTCCAACAGGAAATGGCACAGGTTCAATTTTTTTATACTGGAAGCTACATGTCGCTAGATAAGAATCACGTCTTCCCTATGACTAAGCATTGACATTTGAATGTTTAAAATATAGTCAAAATGATACATGGCAAACCCCACCTGAGACTGTTTTTCTTTGTCCAGAGTCCCACTTTCTAGCCTCTTGAAAGGGAAGGTGGAGTTCTCGAGGTTATGACATTATTGTGTTATGTTACGGAAATGGGAGTTTGCTTTATTCTTGTGTTCAAAGAAGTTGCTGCTACTGTCAGTGTATCATTTCAATGAAGATTGGGTTTTCCTGGTAGCTTGTTGGACATGGACAACAGGTTTTATATGTGGGGCGTACTCTGCAGGTTTGGGGATCAACGTTGGCTTTTGCAAAATTAAGGATGTCAAATTTACATGTTAAAAATTTTAGCGGCATTGGCTTAGAATTAGTGTCTTCTAAAGAAAGAAAAACAGGTCTGACATTTATGGAGTCTGGTCGGACTTTAGGAGGACGCTCACGGAAGGAGGATAGATGGTTCAGAGAGTTGGCTATGGGCTACAGAGCCTTTCACTTCTAGGTCACCAGTTCAAATACAGCCTAGGTCAATACGGGCAGAAAGCTATTTCCAACTAATGACTCTTTTTGTGCCCTATGAGAAAATTGCTGATGGGTTTCGATCCCGTTCCTAATGGACAGCTGGTACGAACCAGCCCCTTGGCTGGCAATCTCTGGACAGAGGCCAAAAGGACAGAATGGTATGTGGAGACTGAACTACACACTTACTCCAGAGGTGATCACTCTGGGTCAATAACTGACATGCGCGGTCATATGAGCACCATGATTCTGGCTGTCTCCTGTAGGGACACAGGAAGGGAAGGGAAGACTCCCTGTACCCTGTTTCCCACCCATCCTTGTGCACCTGTGCAAGGGAAGCATAAGCTATCCCAACACATGCTTTTCTAAGCAGATTATTCTGAATCTGTACCCTTCCTGTGCCATCAGACATCACTTAGGCCATGAACAAGGCTCCACCTGTTTTTTTAAAACAGCATTTTATCTGAGAATTCGCAGATTATTAAAATTCAAAGACAAGTCCTCAGCATAGAATCAAGTAAATCAGAGATGGTGAAGACATTTAAAAGAGTCCAACCTCTACAATCGAAGGATATAGTTCTCTTCAGAGGCCTATCAGATAGTAAACTTATGCTGTATTTTGGGCCAAAGTCTGCTGTCAATCACATCAGTGCAACCTCTTATCCTGCAAAATGCTTAAGCATGTGCTTAACTTTAAATACACGAGTAGTCCCATTGATTTCAAATGGGCCTACTCATGTGTTTAACATTAAGCTCATGCTTAAGTGTTTTGCTTGATCAGAGCCTACAATAATTGATGTTGCATAGACATAACAGAGCAGAATTTGGCAATTTCTTTTAGCCAAGAGGCTAATATAATCAATGGCCCTCTACCGAATAGTTAAGATAAATTTAGTAGATCTGAACTGTATGGAATTACAGAGACCCGTACCAACTACTCACATAGAACAGCTAGATGTTACTATTGTTTCATTTGATTATTAATTATTATTATTAATAATAATTTTTCAGTAGAACCCAAAACTTGCTAGATTCCCTACAGATAGATAGGAAGACAGTACCTGACCTGAACCATTTACTGTATGAAAGACAAAAAGGGTGGGAACAGGATTCAGTATAAGAGCAAAGTGGTTTGGTTTAGACTGACAGACCTATTGTTACTTCCACTTTGGATTTTCTGTGCTTATTGTATGTACAATCTACCTCCAAGCCCTGGTCTACCGACCCATAATTAGCTGGCTAACTCCACAGGCATTAGGACAGAACTGGGTCTTCAGGAGGGACTCGAAAGAGGAGAGGATGGCGTTCTTGTGGAATAGCTCAAGAAGGATGTTCCATCTACAGACAGCAACGTAAAGAGGTGGCACAGACACCATTGTGAGAGAAGTGAAGAAAGGGGATATGGAGGCTGGCACCATTGACAGAGCAAAAGAGAGAAGATCAAACTGCGCTGATCCCTTTGAAGCTTCCTCTGTGGAATGATAACGTCTGAGTTGTGTTATAGAAATCTAGGAACACTTTTCCACATCATGATGCATATTTTTTAGAAATCAAGGGCCAAATTTTCTCTGATTACATGTATGCAAACTCATTGAAGCTGGACCCAGGAATTTGTTCAGTAATTTTTACTAGGAACAGCACATGCAATTTGTAATATTACACTATATTTTATAAGTATTTTATCCCTAGTATAGGCCTTATCTCATATCTTAAAACTCCATGTTTTCTATACATTTTGAAGTTGCAAAATGCTCTGATTGCCCTTTGATTTTGGAATTCACCAAAAACATCAGGATAACACATAATCCATTTAATCTAACACCACGGCTTATATGGGAAACCAAAAGAATACATCTTGCAAACGCAAATAAACAACAAACCTAAAATTCCTGGAACAAAGAGATAAACCCCCCACAAATTCTTAAGCAACAGAAGTCTCCAGAGCAATTTTCCCAGTTATTAAAAGCAAAAATAACTATCTCCAACATACTTGTTCCCCTTACAAATGTTATACACAAGCAAGTGATAAAAGCTGTACCACCACTTACCGTTTAGAAGAGATGGAAGCATATTCATCTTTACTGGCAAGAGTTTGTCTCCCAGTCTCATTTTAAGTTCCCTATGATTGTAACTATAGGTTTTGCTTTCTTAACTAGAGAGGGGAGAAGGAATAGCTTTGTAACAATATAGGAAGCTTCCGTTTCTGCAATGTTGCAGGATCTCTGCTGCTCTTTCCACTTTAAAACACTGCAAATCAGCCATTGCTTCAGAGTTTTTGCTGAAGGGGGCTAAATGGGGCTTATTAATTCTGAGAGCTCAGGGCCAGTTTCTGCACTTAATAACACTTTTAAACTAATAGATTTTTGTGTGGGAAAATTGTCAAGACAAACCAGAGGTTTACACGGTAGATGGCAGGTGTCTGGTGTCAGATATTTACTGTTCTCTTATGCATCTGTTAACAAAATATAAATAATGTAAATTAAGAAACACAGATAAGCTTGTGAGATATCTTGGGGTCCCAATCGTGCCCCCACTGAAGTCAATGGCAAAATTCTAATGGGAGGAAGAATGAACTCCTAATTGAAAAAAAAATAAAGCATGTGAAATTGATTCTTAAGTAAAGAACAAGAAACTCAAGTTATGCTGGCTTCTTGAGCCTCTCTCTATCTTCACTGGTCTTGAGCATTTCCAAGTAATTTAGGACCTGATACAAAGTTCACTGAAGAAAATAAAATGACTTCAATGGGCTTTGGCTCAAGCAAATAGAGACTTAAGTAAAACCCACCTCAGTACTGTAATCATCTGAGGTAGACAGGAGAATATCAGCCAAACTCTAAACACCCAGGTTTTTATTAAATCCGTCCCTCTGTTGATAAGAAGTCTATGTGTGGAGATAGAGAGGCTATTTGTGCCTGACTCTGTACTATAGTTTCTCAGATAGTGCAGAGGCAGTCAGCCTACCAGCAGAGGGCGCACAAGGTAACTATTAGCATCAACAAATGCATCACTGGTGACATTTCTAATGCTTATGAAAAAAGGAAATGAGGAAGGGAAAAAAAATCAATATCTAAATGTGCGAATATGCATCAGCTGAAGATTCAGCCCCACAACTATAACTTAGGCCATGATTACATTACAAAGTTCAGTTGATACACGTTACATTGGTGTGCAGCTGCCAGAGTGTGTGCATCACGCTTGGTTGCTTGTGTCAGCGCTGCACCTACTTACCAGGTATGCACCAATGTAAAGTGCAGAGCATTGGGTAGGTATTCTAGAGTGCCCTACCCCACAGTCTGGCTCAATGTCTTGTGGGACATTTTCAGTGTTGTGTTGACTGTGACTCTCATTCAAGGAGGTGTTGTTATTGCGTCGCTGTAATACATTGGCAGGAGACAAATTGTGATGTAGACACGTGCACAACTAGGTCGACACAACCTAACTTTGTGGCATAGACCAGGGCTCATTATTAGCTTCCAAATTTAAGGACAGGAGATAAAGCCCTGAGATTCAGAGCCAAAAATGCCTATACAGCAGGTCTTTGCAATGGACACTACGTTAATGCATTAACAAGGCTAAGGAATCTGCTAGGGGTAATATGAAAAGTTGCAAAATAAAGAAACAAAAGCCTGGGTAGTATTGGATTCTATAGGAAAAATACAATTGAAAAAGTCTGTTTGGAGTTGTTAACGATGGTCTTGTGCCATGATCAAAGATTCATATATACACGGTATGAACGTTTTTTATCCTTGCTTTATAAACAACACTTACAATAATGATAAATCGCCATAGTGCTCTGATAAGGGATTGTTATTTCAAAGTTACAGGAGTCCTTCTATAGGGCAGAGATAACCAGCTCCATAGCTTCAAAAGTAGTTTTCTGCACGGTCATTATAGCAAGCTAATTTGGTATTGCAACATTCATGTCTTGTGTAGCTCTACAAAGTGTTTTAAGATTATTTTTTATTTAAAAACGGACATCCTTTTTTCATCAAAAACTGTGGTGCATGTTACAAAAAGTCACCCAAAACAGAGGGGTAAGATTCCTTTGCTCTTAGCTGAGAGTTCCCAAATGTCTCTCTAATGCAGTACAGCAGGGTGAAATGCCCCCTGCCTCCCCCCCTTTACAGAAGGCTTGTGCAGAGAAAAATATATGGGAGAAAATAATAAAAATAAAAAGATGCAGCAGGTCTTTGGGGTTTTTGCCTTTTTAAAATGCCTCGTTTAAAAAAAATATCCATCAGGAATGGGAGAAAAGCAACGTCTGGCTCTTTCCTTACATAGGAAAGAGAAGGAATTGGAAGAAGCAAGTCATGCAGCTATTACCCTCTCTGCAACACTTCTAAGGTTAAAGGGATAAAAATCCGTCAATTTGTAAGGCCTGACCTTGCAGTGTTGGTTTTCATCTGAATTCAGCTGTGCGGGATTAACCCAGTGAAGTTTACATGACACTGATGTAAAAGCTGCATTACAGGGCCTTCCAGCAAATTACATTAATTGGAATCTTTAATCTGGGGTGGGGAGGGGGTGTAGAGGGACCTTATCTGACGTGCAGCATATAATAAACAGATGTCTCCTAACCCAGATTAATAATAAATGCCACATTCATATAGATCACTGCAAACCAACCATTTTACCAGCACTGAGAATTGGGCCGATAGCAGTTCTCTAACAACCTTATACAGTAAGCCACAAGATACAGAAAATTCCCAGTTAGGGCCAAGTTTTGATCTCAGTTACACTGGTGTAAATTTCTGATCACTCCAGATTGATGTTACCACAACAGAGGTCGAAATATGGCCCCTTGACTTAGTATTCCTATGTTATCCCTTACTAGTAGCTGGAAGCTCATACCGTCGCACAGTTGTGGCAGCTGGGCCTAGTAATCCACCATCTGTGCAGCCTACCTCAGACAACCAATCAAATTGTTGCATGAAAATTAGCTGCAAAGTAAGGTTGGTGATTGGTTGAGTTACCTTTGATATTACAATGGCCTATGACTCTTGGTATGGCATAGACATGACTTACTATAGCTGTACACTGCATGGGTGTCATTCGTAAAGTCAAAATGGCCAAGAACTTAAAAACTGGACAGTAACCAACTGTGAAACCCAGTGACGATTCAACCTGGGGATATTCTAAACAAAAAAGAGCTCACAGCCATGCTGGTAGCTTTTTCCATCACTTCACCCTGACTCAACAGACATTCAGGCTTCACGGTGACACTTACCTACAAAGCCACCCCAAGCCCTTTGCAGTAAAATAAGCAGAGTTTGAAGACAGTAAAAAAACAGGAGTTAAAATAGAAGTTAGTTTGGCCTGAAGAACAGCAGCAGCATAGGGCCCATTGCATAGGTGCTGGAACTAGGAGTGCTGCTGCTTCACCTGGCTTGAAGTGGTTCCCATTATATACAGGTTTTACAGTTTGGTTCAATGGCTCTTAGCCCCCCACCTCACCCCCCACTATAAAAATTGTTCCAGTAAATTAAATGTGACCATTTGCTCCTTTAGAATGGTTCAGGCTCCGGTTAGCCATGATGGCTTTTTTGACACTTCTTGCAGTGACAGTTTACTACAGTAGTGACACACACAGAGCAGGGCCGGTGCAACCATTTAGGCAAACTAAGCGGCCGCCTAGGGCGCCTAGTGGTTGTGGGCGCCTAAAAGCCCGCTCAGGCGAGGAGGTGGAGTGGAGGTGAGCTGGGGCAGGGAGGGCGAAGGGAGGGCCACCCGCAGTAACGGGGGGGGCACACAGGGGAACCAGTTCCTGCCCCAGATCACCTCCACTCTGCCTCCTCCGCTGAGCACACAGCCCCCGCCCTAAGTCTCCTCCAATCGGCGCCGCAAGCCTGGGAGGAGAGGAGAATTAGAGCGGCACTGGCGGCGTGCTCAGTGGAGAAGGCAGAGCCGAGGTGAGCTGGGGCGGGGTCCCCAGGCGGGGTTAGCTGCCGTGGGGGGGAGTCTCCCCAGCTGGGGTTAGCTGCCGCAGAGGGGGGACTCCCCGGGCGGGGTTAGCTTCCGCGGGGGACGGCGTCTCTCCGGGCGGGGTTAGCTGCCGCGGAGGGGGGGGTCTCCCCGGGTGGGGTTAGCTGCTGCGGAGGGGGGGTAGCTGCTGTGGGGGGGAGCTCCACGGGCGGGAGGGGTGGCAGGCTCCACGGGTGGGGGGCTGGGTTAGCTGCCGTGGGGAGGCGGGGTTAACTGGGGGGGGGCGCAAGGTGGAAGTTTCGCCTAGGGCGTGAAACTTCCTTGCACCGGCCCTGACACAGAGTAATAGAAGGATAAAAAAACCACTTTAATATCAGCTTCCAACTATTCGATACCCCCCCAACTAGCTCCTCCTCTAAAGAGGCAAGGGGAGGGGAAACAGTGTATGAATTCAGCCCTTAGAAAAATGGCCTTCTCTAAACCAGCATTCGAGTGAGTGCTTGGAAGAATATACTGGATATATTTATCATCCACACAAAAAACTATGCTAAAAGAACTTCATTCAGGTTCCAAAGTAAAGCACTCAAAAGTTAGGAAATGCCAGAATTAAGGTTGTCCGTGCAACCTTAATTCAGCCCCTTTGTGTGTAGGCGTTATGATACAGTTCTTCCCACAGATCCTTTGTCCCAGTCTATTCCCACCACCAGGTCCAAATCTCATCTGCTCTGTATTCTAGTCCGGCAGCTTTCTTCTCCACCTTGCCTGGGCCTTGCCAGGGGGGCACTGAGAGCGTAAGAGAAGCAGCATCCCTGCTCTTGGTTGTAGTGCCAGCCCACAACAGCAATTGCGGCGAAAGGCCTGCTCAGTACCATCCAGCACCAGGCTGGAGCATGCCCAGAGCAAATAGGAAGTTCAGAGACTTTAGCTGCAGTCTAGCAAGTCTCTACTGAGCATGTGTGAACTGTGATTTTTTTTCAAAGGTTAGCAACTTGGCCAAATTTCAAGCCTGGGGGCACAAAAGCATCTCAAAGAAAAGGTCACCAGATATTTGTTAACATAGGCAAAAGAACATTGCTTCCCCGACCTCGTGCTCAGATGTGGCTGAACCATTTTGGCTGAAATTTTCCAAATAAATTCAGCCTGGGGCGGACACCCAGCACAGAAAATTTCAGTCAAGACAGAAAAAGTTAGGCAAAGTTATAAGAAACTGGGGTCTTCTTATAGGAAGTATCAGGCAACCTTAATACCAGCTCTGCCTAAAAGACACAGGCACACCCACTCCTTGTGGACAAGTCTTATAGAAAATAATCTTTGTAGAGGGCTTTTGAAGCATCTTATCAAGTAGAATAAGGAATTATATTCTTTCTATGGAAAGGTTCAAAACCACTATCATTTTCAAATACTTTTTAGGACTAATGTCTAGGAGAAGCCTATTCCATTTCTATAGAACCCTATTGAATTCACCCCATCCAGTTCTATAGGACTTTTATATAAGGGGTGTGCCTGAGAAGCTACCTCAGTGGACTTGCAGATCTGAATTTAGCCCTGCTGTCTCCAGAGGATACATTTACAAATAGACATTGATGTTCTTAGTTTCTTGAGGCAGCCAAAATGAGAGCAGAACAAAGCTGGGATGCAAACGAAAACCTACTAGTGAGTACAGCTAAATAAAGAAATGATTATTTTGTTATGGAAACCAATGCAGGAAATCTTGAATTAGTCAGTAATTCCTGACCTCGCATTGCACCGCTGGAAAAAAGTGCATATTGTGAGAATGTATTTGAAGCTTATGTCGTACAAATGAGAAATTTCTAGACATACAGTCTAAGCCTTAAACACTTTTTACTAGGAAAAACCCCTCCATATATTATTTTAAAATTAGGACAATATCTGATTTCTGCGAACACCAAGCCTAGTTAATTTTCAGCAGCCAACTCAATCACGGAGAACATAGCAAAGGCTTTAGTAGCTATTGTGAATGAACCTTGTAGTACAGTAATTGTTTCCATGCATCCTCATTAACATGACGAGCAACACAAACAACAACAAAGGCTGCTATGTACTGTGTGCCAATCAGGAGGCTATTCCAAAACAAACTTCTTCTGGCCTGCAGAATTTCTTTCTGGGTTTCCCACTGGAAGGAATATCATCATTAAATGGGACTATAACACAACATTGCATTGCTTTATTTTTATATTGCACCTTTAAGTATCAAAGCATTGGTATGTTTCCTATGGCTAAGTATCATTAAGCATAAAGTTCTGGAGAACACTCAGTGCAGGACAGGGAGAATGAGGAGATAGGAACATCAGACTGGTAGGCACCTCTTTGATCATCGAATCCAGACCCCTGCTACTGCAGGCAACCCTGTCATATAATCCATAAATGTATTAAACTCCATCTTAAAACTAGTTTGGTTGCTCCCAATCCTTCTCATTGAAGGAAGTTATATATATAATAGAGAGAGATACCTGTCTCATAGAACCAGAAGGGACCTTGAAAGGTCATCAAGTCCAGCCCCCTACCTTCACTAGCAGGACCAAGTACTGATTTTTGCCCCAGATTGCTAAGTGGCCCCTTCAAGGATTGAACTCACAACCCTGGGTTTAGCAAGCCAATGCTCAAACCACTGAGCTATCTGCGCCCCCCCCAATAGTTATAGAGTAGGGCAGTGATACTCGGACCTCAGTGGTTCAGGAGCCAAATTAGCAATTAGCATTACCCAAAAGAACCACAGTAGTGTGAATTCAGTGTTTCATTTACTATTATTCTGTATATATTCTCACAGCAAAATGACTGACCAAGTATTCTACAATTGGTTAGTAACACAGTAAAACATCCTGATTGGTTAATGACTTAGATGGGTTAATAATTAAATCACACCGTGTTTTAATATCATGTGCTGCAAAAGAGCCGCAGGAGACACATTAAAGAGCCACTGGCGGCTCCAGCGCTTCAGTCTGAGTATCACTGGCGTAGGGTGAGGAAACAGCCAATTAGCATAACAACAGAAGTTGCACTTGGTGGACTCTGGAATCCTGCAGTGACAGATGATTAGAATGTTCAGAGCCGTTTTCATTCAAGGATCTCCATTTTACAAAGAAGGGCGACCATCAACATCCGCATTTTAGAGATGGGGACGCTGAGCGGTTCAGGAAAGTACTAAAGCGTGTGTTTAACTTCAAGCACACAAGTAACGCCAGTTAAGTCAATGACCCTACACACGTGTTTAAAAGTTAGGCGTGCATTTTCCAAACAAAAACTTTTTCAGTGTTTCGGTTCAAAACAGCTTTTTGTTCCCAAGTGTATTGCGGTGGTGCATGATGGCCAGCGAACCGAAAAATTAATAATTTGCACCGCTCTGTTTAAAATGATCCTTCTCTTACTATGCATCTGAAGAAGTGGGCTGTAGCCCATGAAAGCTTATGCTCAAATAAATTTGTTAGTCTCTAAGGTGCCACAAGGACTCCTCGTTCTTCTCTTACTGTGCCTCTAACAAAGCCTGAAAAGAACGCAGGTTTCCCTAGTATCTGCTTCCTCATTAATGCACCATCGGCAAGTGAAAGTCCATCAGTACTGAATTGTGTAGGGCTACATTAAACAGTGAATCTTCGCTGTGCACCAGATTATTAATTCAGATAAGCTTTGGGCCATATGCTACTAGAATTTTTCCCTCTAGCCACCTGTATGGCCAAACAACAGGCACACTCATGAAAAGGAACAGAAATTCTGCCCATGACTATGCAGAATATTATGAAGTAGCCAGGGAAGGGTTCCATTTACTCCTTTTGGCATCTTGTTATTGCAAAATCTATGTCGTCACACAGGGCAAAATTTTGCCTTTAAGGCACAGCTCTGAGTAAGGGGTGGAGCGTCAGTGCATCGCAGTACAGGAAGCGTTGAGTGACACTGTGCCTCAGAGATCCCCTTTAGAGGCACGAGGCCCTCCACAGCTCACCCCTGTTCATTGAGAGGGAATTAGGGGGTGGTGGGAAGGAATAATTTGCAACACCCTTTTGCGGGATGGGGGACACACTCCTCCCCCAGCCATGCACACTTCCTGCTAGGTCTATTGGCTAGCACGTATACAGAACAGAGCACGGATGGTACAGTTTTTAGGGCAGTAACCTATGAGTTGGGAGACCTTGGCTCAATTCCTAGTTCTATCATAGATTCCCTGTGTGAGCTTGGGAAAGTCACTTGTGCCTCAGTTTCCCATTTGGGGAAAAAGGGGCTAACTGCCCTGCCTCTCAGGGGTGTGGTGAGGGTAAATTCATTAAAGACTGTGAGGTGCTCAGGTTTCAGAGTAGCAGCCGTGTTAGTCTGTATCCGCAAAAAGAACAGGAGTACTTGTGGCACCTTAGAGACTAACAAATTTATTAGAGCATAAGCTTTCGTGGGCTACAACCCACTTCTTCGGATGCATATAGAGTGAAACATATATTGAGGAGATATATATACACACATACAGAGAGCATGAACAGGTGGGAGTTGTCTTACCAACTCTGAGAGGCCAATTAAGTAAGAGAAAAAAAACTTTTGAAGTGATAATCAAGATAGCTCAGTACAGACAGTTTGATAAGAAGCAAGTGTGAAAATACTTACAAGGGGAGATAGATTCAATGTTTGTAATGGCTCAGCCTATTAGCATAGGTGCTCAGATACTATGCTAATGGAGGCAGTATAGATAGTATGTTATTTATTGTGTGTATTCCCCTAGCGCCTATCATGGAGTAATGACAAATTGTGCTAGGCACTGTACAAACACAAAGATGGTCCCTGCCCCACAGCGCTTACAATCTACATACAAGACAAGAAACAATGGATGGATACAGACAAACAAGGAAACAGGGAAACAAAACCACAATAGGGGAGGGGGCAAAAAAGTCCAGGTGCGAAGAGTGAGTAATGAAGACACTCAACAATCATATCAATGGCAGAATAGGCAGGGTGGAGGTGGCTGAGAGCAAACGAGAGGTCATCAGCGCTAGATTGGAAGTCACGGAAAGGCTGAGTGACAAGGCATGGGCAGGTGCTCAAGGGCAATGCTGAAAGAGACCAGACGATGGGGAACTCAGTAACAGAGAGACCAGAGAGAGATCACTGCGTAGTGAAGACCAGTTTGGTGAGTGGAAGAGTTGAAGCAGGGCTGCAAGTCAAATGAAGAGGTGAGGGCATGCACATGTGCAGCTCAGGGGTTGGAGATAGTCGTTGATGAGTGTTGGAGATTATGAGGGGAGAGAGAGAGAGCCAGGAGTCAAGGTCTGAGAGGAAGGCTGAAAGGGAGGGGTTGGGTGGATGGTAGATGACAGCACTCTGGAGGGGGAGAGGAAAGGTCAGATGAAGTGCGGTTCTAAAGAGTGGGCAGGGTGAGGAGAGGGGGTTGGAAGCAGCATGAAGGGGAGAGGAGCAGCCCAACACCCCCACCACACAGTCTGATCCAGGGCAGGGAGAGTGGGAAAAGGAAAGGCCTCTGTAAGAGAGGGCAGCTACAGATGCCATGTCAGGCAAAAGGATCCAGGTCTCTGTGAGAGCCAGGAGCTGGAGGGAGAGAGACATTGACAGATCATGGATGGCTGTGATCTTTTTAGAAATGGAGTGGGCAGCAAGAGAGGGGGAGGTGGGTGGGGGGATGGGTAGCAGGTTAGGAGTGGTGGCAAGAGAGGAGCAGATGTGAGGGTGGGGATGGAGGGAAGGCTGAGGCTGGGGCAAATGCCACCAGAGGTGAGGAGGAGGATGCGGGACCTAGATCGGTGCTGATGGGAGGAGATCGGGGTGGAGAGGGAAAGAGGAGCAGGCAGAGCTGGTGGGAACTACAGAGGATGAGAGTAAGAGGAGATGGAGCCAACGGAGGGAAGGGAGTGGAAAGGAAAAGGATGGATGTTAAGATGCAGAAGAGGAGTAAGGAGAAAGCCATGGGTGAGCAGCAGATAGACAAAATTATTACACACACACACGGTCTGAAGTCCCAGCTGTCTGGGATGGGCATGCGCCACACGCACACCTCAGACATATTCATTCACTTCCAATGGGGAACATCTCCAGCACAAACTCTGAGCTCCCCTGGTCTGGGTAGCCCTAACATAGCTCTAGCCACATGAGGTTGGGTGTGCTGGGGAGGGAAAAACCCTCACTGCTCCACAACTGCCCTGATAGTCTGATGAGAGCTAAGCGCAATCTAGCCAATGCTGTCTTCTCAAAGAAGGAAGTGGCGCTATTTGACATTTTGCTCCTGTACCCATGATTCCAGTGCTTTGATTAGAGTCTAAAAAAATAGGAGACCAAACAGTCTGTTTTCGGTATGTCCATAACTTACCAGCTAAGCCGCTATTTATCCCTCTCAACCAAGATCTAAGTTGTGATGTTTATTTCAACCATTCTGGGGGCGGAGAAGATTCTCTGTGAAGATTTCCCAGTTATTTCCTTTTTGTTCCTTTTTACAAGCATTTTCTACAGCTGCATGCCTGTCATCTGGTCACGGAATTGGAGAGAGGGAGAGCCAAATAGCGTGAGTCCCCAAATTAATCCGACTTAAAAGGTTACAACAATCTGATGGGCAGTGAAATAGTCACTGTTTCCACAGGTCCTACGGAATAGCGTGCTGATGCATTTTTTCATTCCGTGCAAAGAAAAAAGTGGATGCTAGGTAAACTTACGTTCTTTCCAAGCTCTGTTAGAAACACAATGAGGAGGATCTTATTTTAATTCCCTTTCTTTCCCCTTCTCCAGAGACACTAAGCAACCCCACCACCACCTTTCTATAACATAACAAAAATAGTACAGTTAAAACATGCCAATCTAAGATAGGTAGAGTCCTGGCCAAAACAGGGGGGATGCGTGTTGAGTGGGGAATGGTAATAAACATCGTAGTCGACAGTATAAACTGAGGGGAAAGAACAAGGGGTTTTTTAAAAGGTGTTTGGTTGGGAAATGGATGGAGCAAAATAGAGGTCAACTAGTAGCTATGCTCTATGACCGATGACAGAGGCACCCCTGCTTTCTGATTACTAAGCACACACTGTCTTCCCAGGGTTCCACACGGACGGCGAAAGTCAGTTGCAAAACTCCCATTGCTTTCAGTGGGACTAGGATTATTTTAATTAGTCAACATAGCAAGTCAACATTTGCCAAGTAGAAAAGGACACAAGTCACAGAGATAGTCCCAAGCTGCAAATTTTGGTTCTAGATGCAAGATTTCCCTAACGTTCAGAGGTAAATATGGCCCATCACTAATTCCAGAAAATAAAAATGAGAAACTACATCAAAATATTTACTAACTGAGATCTGGGCTCAGTTGTGATGTAAACACTTATTCATAGAGCGAAGGGGACAATTTTCTGGCTAATAGTAAATTTTCTGGAAAAAATGCATGGGTGGGGGGGACTATTTGCAAATTTGGGTTGAATTTGGTGAATACTTTCAGCCGAAAATAAACGGACAACAAAATTTTCTGAGATGTTGAAACAGTTCGTTTAGAAAAAACAACACAAAATGATCTGTTGTGAAAATGTCATTTCAATTTGCCATTTCACTTTTAAAATGTTGATTCAATTAGACATTCGGAATATTTCGTTTTGACCCGAACAAGATTTCTGTTTTATTTCAGCAAGGAAAAAAAAATCAGTTTCAGTTTGACACAAACCAAATTTTTTTTTTTTTCAGATTTTCCTGTTCAGCCAATGAACTGAAAATCAATTATTTCCTCGGCTCTTATTCATTCATTTCTTTTTACCCTTTTAGCAACTGAAATTTACTTACCACTATGGGTTTATGAAATACAAAACATGGAGAACATTTTCAGTGGAGTGAATTAGATCCTAGAACGTGCCACAGATTGCAGGCCAGAACTGAGGTGCGATAGCTCTTATTTCTCTTTGGTAGTAAACTCCTAAGGGCAAGGAATACAGGAAGGAGACCTTAGATTTTTATCTAGTCTAGGGGGCATTCAGGTGAGTGATCCCCATTAGCTATCACTACAGTTGGGGTTTCTTTGTTCAAGCCTTTGCTTTGGATTCAAACACTGAATGTGAGAATCATGTTATTGTAGACTCCTGTATTCGCCACAAATCTTCTCCTTGGAGATTACTACCAAAGAGAACGTGGGCTATTTTTGGACGCTCGCGGTGTATTCCAAGCCATAATTCAGACTGGATTCCCACAAGCATACGCAACAAGCAAGTCGAGAGTCTATTTAACCCGGGAGAACAATCCAAACAGTTTGTAGTTTATTGCCCTGATATGTTTAGCATCTCTTTTTAAAATTGGAATTGTAAGATTGGCCTTTTGCAGCTGTATGAACTGTACGTTAAGAGTAATGAAACCATCTCAAACTCTCTGTATTCTGGGGACATTTTTCCAAGGTATTTTGTCTTTGTAACAATACCCAGAGCTCCCTAAATATTGGGAAGGTCATTTGTTTCCTAGCAGATAGATTCCCTTATCCAGAGCTTACTGGAGCCCAAACAACAATATATAAACTCTAAGCTCCTTTTCTCCCTCAAGATGAAGTGCTTTAGTGTCGAAGCCAAACTAAATCTTTAAATGGTATAAGAGGCATTTGGATTTTTTTCTTCTACCCAGCTGACAGTAGGTTTACAGTGTATAATCTGGCCTTTGTAAAGGCATTTGTCAGCCTGTATATTTCATTTTAAAACTCGACCACCCATGAGGGTGGACAGGCAGGAAGCATTTGTTCACTTGCACCAACAGGCCATTTGAAGGTTGGCTGCAAAATAACAGAATTTAGTCACAAAGGCGAACTTTTTTGGCATTATCTTGCTAACATCTCATTTTAAAAAGCAGGCGTTGTTTATAGGAAGCGAGTCCTCAGCTCTAAATTTGGAAATTCTTCGTATTCTCCTAATCCTCGAGCCCGAGCGGGGATGCTGGCTGCGCATCTTTGGCCTCACAAAAGACAGATCTGCTTTTATCTGCCCTGGAAGGGTCCCTGGTTTAACCACCCCACCAAAGGAAGAAGAGTCTTAACACTAAAGGGGCAAAGGGGAGACTTCCACATAAGTTAACAATTTGGTGAAACGAATCCAATCCTCAAGTACTGCATCATGCCGTTTGTCATATTCTTACTGTAGGTTTCCATGTTTAGTTTAAGTTTGGAACGACTGGCTGTTGGTCATTTTTGCAGCTTGACAGAAACCTGTCCAAAAGAAACCGAATGCCAGGAGACGGGAACAATCGCTAAAACACAAAAAGGGTCTGGCCACCCCCTTGTAGGTAGATGTGTACAGGAATGAGAGAGAAAATAGTGGGTGAAGTGATAGGGACTCAGACCAACAGTAACAGATATAAAATTGCATTCCTTTTCCCAGGATCATAAATAACACTCACATTTTATCTCTCTTGCTCAAAGGTTTAAAGGGAGGAAATAGCACAGTTTTAGCAACTGACAAAGACTTAATCTATAATTTTTTCAGCCACGAACTTCATTAACTAAAAAACCCCTATATTAGGATTTGGCTTCACACCATTGTACCATTGCTGCATAGGCAGAATATTGCATTGCATCGTAGGCAGCAATTTGGAGGGTGTTCTAGGGTTTGACAACCTCTCCCAAACCAGCTGTCATCCTCCTCTTCCCCACAGCACTGACTGCACTCTGTCTTCCTCATGGATTCCCACCCATTCTGCTGCTGCTACCACTGATGCCTGTAATCTCCTATTCTTCTCTCCTCCCACGGCAGTCTATTTCGCATGCTTCAGAAATCTGCATACTGAAGCAGCAGTAATTTAATGGAGGAAGGGAACTGTGTTGCAGCAAAGTAACTTTACAAAACTTAGGTCAAATATATAAAGCTCACCAGGACAGCTTAGTAGTCAACCTATTAGACTAGATTGGCTTGGGACATGTTATAGCAGCCGCAGGACTGCAGCGTACGCTAGATACAAGGTGTAAGGCCCAGTATCCTAATTCAGATAGACCTACCATGCAAACACACACTACGGGAGTGTGAAGAGGCAGAGTTGCCCATTGCCTCTCATGAAGAAATGAATGAGGGCAGGAGATACTCAAAGCCAAATAAAGGGTGTGTAGAGCCCCACAGCCATAGAAATTTAAGACTTATAAAAATACTATGTTCAGTCTCAGATAGGGATGTTTCTCTGTTAAATAATATTGCAAGGGGCACCCTACACAGCCTGAGGTCCCCAAACAATGGCTGCATCACCCAAACCCTAATCCAGCCCTGGAAGAGCATTGAAAGCATGTTGCATTGAAACAAAGGCCTGCAGCAGCAGGCTACAGCAGCTACTGAGGAAGCTATAAGGAAAAGGGTTTGATTCAAGTTCAACAGGAGGATCAGATCTTCCCTGTGTTTGCTTAATCTAGGACCGAGTCCATTGGGCTTTCATCCAGATGTAGTACTGCCAATCCCAAGCCTTCAAAAATCATGAGTAAGGCCCTAAGAAATCGTGAGATCGGTTTAAAAATCATGGGATTGTTACAAAATAATTCATTTTGGGTTCTTTTTCCTTGACTTTTGTCTTCTGAACCATTAGGGAGAACTAGCTTTGCAAGCTTTTCTCGGCAACCACGAAGGCTAGATTTTTTTTTTTTTTTAAATAAAGCTGAGATGTGCAATGCAATTCCTTGATTCCGGCGGCTGGTGCTTTCAGAAAGACACCAAATATTGCAAGGCTCGTGATCAAATTGCAAGAGTTGGCAACACTGCAAATATGCCTTCGTGCAACTGTGAGATCTAGAGGATTTGGGGTTTTGGCTGAAGACTGGAATAGAATGTTGAAATAAAACAAAAATGGGAAACTTACAAATGGGGAAGAGGAGGCAGTGTGGCAGAGACACAGAGAGAGCAATCTTAAAATAAGTCCTCTCTTCAGAGCTCATTTATGATGGCTAGGTTTATTAGCATTTTGGCTGCTTCTGGGTGCAGGATTCATGGCACCACTAGCAACAAAATATGCAGGACAATGCCATCAACCAACTACTAAAGTTAATGCTGAACCTCCTTGTCCTCCATTTGAAATGCTAACTTCATTCTGTGTGGATCTGGCAGTCCACATCATTTTTGGCTTCACTGCTCATCCCGTTTTTGGCCAACAGCTATAACACTGAATGTGGAATTGCAGAAAGTATGGGGCTCTAAAGGTATCTGTATCAACTGTATCCAGTTTTATTTCTCCCCATTCAAACATGGGCCATTTCAGTTTTTGTGTGCAGTTACAATGTTCAGCTGGCTTGCTGTACCATAAGTTGTTCCAGGCTTCCTCGTGAGCAAATACACTTTCCAAAACAGGGATCAGATTTCTGTTCATGTCTAATAGCTTAAACTCTGCTTTTAGCAGTGGTGCTGTGCAATGTAGCATTAGGAGGAGACCACGTTCTTTGCTAATTTGTACGTGTTGTGCTGAGCTGAATTATGCAAGTCAGGGTAAAATTCACCCCCGGGCAGAAGACCAAGCACAAGACTTGTGCAATACTTAAGTCTCACTTAAACCCTCAAAATAGGTTTTAAGTGCTGCATAGGCCTTTGGCTGGCCTTCTGCAAAGGGCTGAATTTCATCCTAGGTGCTCTGAGGTTTATTGCTGCCTGAGATTCCCTTTCCCTTGCAGTGTATTCATTTGGGGGCCCCAGAAGACTGCCCCCATCGATGCACAAGCCCTCTATTGCTGTGCCGTACTGTATGGAGGAATTTTTCCTGGCTACTCAGTGTGTGCATATAACAGGGGTCGGCAACGTTTGGCACGCGGCTCGCCAGGGTAAGCACCCTAGCGGCCGGGCCAGTTTATTTACCTGCTGACGCGGCAGGTTCGGCCGATCGCGGCCCCCACTCGCTGCAGTTCGCTGTCCCGGGCCAATGGGGGCCGCGGGAAGCCGCGGCCAGCACATCCCTCACCCGCGCCGCTTCCCGCCGCCCCCATTGGCCCGGGATGGCGAACCGCGGCGAGTGGGAGCCGCGATTGGCCGAACCTGCCGCGTCAGCAGGTAAATAAACTGGCCCGGCCCGCTAGGGTGCTTACCCTGGCGAGCCGCGTGCCGAACATTGCCGACCCCGGGCATATAATATGAACAAAATCTCATCGAACTGCAGAGCCTAACTTTAAAAGCAGAGACAGGGTTCAAGCTGCAGAACTGGGAAAAGATTTTGGGGGGGGAGGGACTGTCTGGATCCAGCTTTTGTTTCAAGCAACTTTCCTACTTAATAACACTGTGCATGTCTGTAGCACCTGCCACTCTAGACTCTCAAAGCACTTTACCATTAATGGATTAAGCCCCTCACTACCCCTACGGAGGTAGGTAAAGTGAACACCACCACTTTACAGACTGGGAAACTAAGACACAGAGCACTTCGACGACGTACCTGAAGTCACAAAGGAAGTCTGCAACAAAAGCAAAAACAGGGCCCTGGGCTGACAAGTCTCAGGCTTGTGCTTTAGTCAGAAGAATCTTCCCCATCGAAGTGGTTTTCATACCATTATACACCGACCACCACCTTGCTCTCTGATGATCACTTCTGAGCGTAGGCCTAACAAACCATGCCATTCCACCTTATCCCTCTTCCCTCCATACGGGGATTTGCCATCTGGGTGGTGACTCACCATCTTAGTGTCAATGCCATGAATATGCTGAGGTTTCACGGTCAAGAGAAGTTTCTGCAGACGGGGAAGCTTCGGCAGACAGACTAATCGGAACTTTTTCTTCTTCTGTAATGATGGCCTTGCTATGAGTCTATAATGAGAGGTCAGGGGAAATTAAATTCACAGTAGATGCCACAAAAATCTTTTTTTAAATGTCTTCCATCTATAATCAGTAGCCGAAAGACAGAGCAGTAGCCATAACGGCTCAGTGTGGCAGTACTGTTCTGACCCAGCCCAAAGGCAAAATGCATTTTCCAATAAGCTCGAAGACAAGACGAACAATGGCTCGTAGCTGGCCAGTACAATAGCCACCGAGAGCACGCCAGTTATGGTTTGGCTTGGGGGCAGAGCTAGAGAGCAGGACAGGGTAGCCAAAAGAGAATAGAATAAGATAGCAATAACAACAGTGGCAGAATTAAGGAAACCCAAATGCTAAAATACATCTGAGTTTAAGAAGGTGGGGGACTAAATCAGAGAGAGAAATTACAGTGGAGAGGAACTCTCTTCGGTCTAACTAATTGCCTACTTGTGCAGAGCATAGCCACTTTGTGGCAAGACCCATCTCGGACTCCTATTCTCTGGGCCGGGAGAGGCTGGGCATATGCAGAGATGCAGCCTCATCAGCAATCCAGGAACAGACAATGCCCTGGTTGCTTCTCTGGTGACCATCATCCCTTGCTGTAGCTAGATTTTAACTACCAGGGACTTTCAGTATGAAATTCTGGAACCAGCGTGACATTTACAAACATTGTCATTGTTCACTCTGTATGTTCTCTCTCTTCTTCCCAACCCCTTTGTCGCTCTTGTCTGTTTAGATTATAAACTCTTCAGGGCAGGAACTGCTCTTATTCTATGTTTGTACATTATCTAGCACAATGGGGGCCTTGGTCCCAGCTGGGGTCCCTAAAGGGCTACCTTAGCAATATAAATAACTTGTAATTTTCTAAGTACTAAGAACACCTATGGCACTAGGAATCGGATAAAGAACATTTTATGAATATTAACAGCGAGTGATTGCTCCCAAACTGCATTTGTTGCCGATGGGCTCAATTTCAAGAAGAACAAACCAGCTGAAATGTGTACCTGTGTGAAATTACAGGGCGTATCCATGAAGAACAACAGAAAATAGGGCAGGAAAAGAGGTAAGTTATCTAGTTTGGCTTCCCCCTACCTAACCCACTCATTGGAGAATTGCTGCCTACTGTTCTCTAGTACTTCCAGCTACTTCAGTTTTAAATGGTCAAAAATAGGAATAAGTCAAGATTGTGACAAGCCAAATTAAAAAGATATGAAACATAAGAACAGCCATACTGGGTCAGACCAATGGTCCATCTAGCCCTGTATCCCGTCTTCCGATGGTAGCCAGTGCCAGATGCCTAAGAGGAAATGAACAGAACCAATGATCCAGCTCCTATCATCCAGTCCCAGGTTGTGTCAGAGGCTTAGGGACACTCAGAGCATGGGGTTGCATCCCTGACCATCTTGGCTAATAGCCTTTGATGGACCTGTCCTCCATGAACTTATCTAGTTCTTTTCTGAACCCACTTATACATTTGGCCTTAATATCCCCTGGCAAGGAGTTCCACAGGTTGACTGTGCATTGTGTGAAGAAATACTTCCTTTCGTTTGTTTTAAACCTGCTGCCTATTCATTTCCCTGGTTCTTGCGTTATGGGAAGGGGTAAATAACACTTCCTGGTTCACTTTCTCCACACCAGTCATGAGTCTGTAGGCCGGGGTGGCCAAACCATGGCTGGCGAGCCACATGTTAAAGTGCTGCTCACCGAGCCCCATTCTCCACCTGCCAGACTGGGAGCAGGGAGCTTGAGGCTTCTGCCCTGTGTGGGGTTAGGGGCTTCTGCCAGAGATGACTGGTGCCTGCTGAGAGTGGGGGGACACAATTTAAAGGGTCAGCCCCTCCCAACAGCTTGAGTCACATCCCTCCAGGCACACACACACCCCTTACTCTCAGCGGCCCCTCCTTGGAGCTTCTGGGTGTTAGCTGTGGCAAACAGCTGGGAACTGAAGGGAGGGGCCACTGCTTTAGCTCTGTGGGGAGAGGTAGCCGCAAAAGCAGCAGCTCTCCCTGCAGCTCCCAGCCGTTTGCCACTGCCTCTCCCCATCGCCGCAGCTCCCAGCTTGCCGGCTCTAGCAGCTGCTGTGTAGGGAGGGGACCGGGCAGAAGCATGTGTCGGAGCGGGGCCAGCAAATCCTGGCAAAAATCTGGGAGGGCCCCCCACACATCACCTCTGGTCAATGTGTGTGTGTGGTGGGGGGGGTCTCGGGGCTTCAACCCCAAGGGCTGAAGCCGCGAGCCCCGGCAGGCACGCCTCGGCTCTCGAACTTCTGAAGATTGCCATGTGCAGCTCGGAGGCTCAGTAAGTTTGGCCACCCCGGCTATAGACCTATCATATCCCTCCTTACTCGTCTCTTTTCTAAGCTGAACAGTCCCAATCTTTTTATCTCCTCCTATGGAAGCTGTTCTATACCCATAATCATTTTTGTTGCCCTTCTCTGTACCTTTTCCAATTCTATCATCTCTTTTTAGAGATGGGGGTAACCAGAATTGCACACTGCATTCAAGGTGTGGGCATACCATAGATTTATATAGTGGCATTAGGATAGGTAATAAGATAGAAAATCTCCCTTTCCTAATGGCTCATAACATTGTTAGCTTGTTTGGAGTGCTGATGCACATAGAGCAGATGTTTTCAGAGAACTATCCACGATCACTCCAAGATCTCTTTCGTGAGTGGCAACACCTAATTTAGACCCCATCATTTTGTAAGTATAGTTGGGATAATGTTTTCCAATGTGCAGTACTTTGCATTTATCAACATTGAATTTCATCTGCCATTTTCTTGCCCAGTCACCCAATTTTGTGAGATCCCTTTGTCACTCTCCGCTGTCGGGTTTGAAATGAACTATCTTAAGTAATTTTGTCTTGTCTGCAAATTTTGCCAACTCACTGTTTGCCCCTTTTTCCAGATCATTTATGAGGATGTTGAACAGCACTGGTCTCAGTACAGATTCTTGGGGGACCCCCTGTATACCTCTCTCCACTGTGAAAACTGACCATTTATTCCTGCCCTTTGTTTCCTGTCCTTTAACCAGCTACTGATCCATGAGAGGACCTTCCCTCTTATCCCAGGACTGCCTACTTTGCTTAAGAGCCTTTGGCAAGGAACCTTTGCAAAAATCCAAGTATATTATATATCAACTGGATCACCCTTGTCCACATGTTTGTTGACACCCCCCCACCACCACCACCAAGAATTCTAATAGACTGGTGAGGCATGATTTCCCTTTACCAATGCCATGTTGACTCTTCCCCAACATACTGCATACATCTGTGTGTCTAATTCCGTTCTTTACTTCAGCTTCAACTAATCTGCCTGATACTGAGGTTGGTCTTAGTGGCCTGTAACTGCCAGGATCCACTTTGGAGCCTTTTTAAAAAAAAAAAATCAATGGGCTATCCTCCAGTCATCTGATACAGAGGCTGATTTAAGTGACAGGTTACATAGGTTAGTAGTTTTGCAGTTTCATATTTGAGTTCCTTCAGAACTCTTGGGTGAATACCATCTAGTCCTGGTGACTTATTGCTGTTTAATTTATCAATTTGTTCCAAAACCTCCTGTACTGTCATCTCAATCTGGGACAGTGCCTCAGACTTGTCACCTAAAAAGAATGTCACACCTGGGCCAATCTCCCTCACATCCTCTGCAGTGAAGACACATGAAAATAATTCATTTAGCTTCCCCACAAGGGCTGGGTCTTCCTTGAGTGCTCCTTTAGCACCTTGATTATCCAGTGGCCCCACTGAATGTTTGGCAGCATTCCTGCTTCTGATGTGCTTTAAAAACAACGCTATTAATTTTTGTGGTTTTTGCTAGTTGCTCTTTAATTTCTTTTTTTTTTTTTTTTTTTTTTTTTTTTTTTTTTTTTTGTCCCCTTAGATACAGCTAACTCTCCACCCCTAGCTCCCCTCGCACTTGAGTTTTTAAAAAGTTATTAATCCTTGGAAAGACTGAGATTCAGGGGATCTGGTTTCCATTACGAGCTCTGCTGCCAATTCACTGTGTAATACTATGGTAAGTCATTGAAACATCCTGTGCCCTATCTGTAAATAGAGCTAATATACAAGATCAAATCTGTTTAAAAGGTGAACATGTGCCAACCATTACTACTCAGCTACCACTGATATGGCCTATTCTAAATATAGCAGGAAACTGGTTGATCTGAAATACCCGGTATTTATACAGAGCAAACAAAATGCTAGCAACTTTATACTGTAGTAAATGATGGCGAATGGTGACATTTGTCTATATATAATTTTTTTTCTTGGAGAAAAAACAACAATGCAAATAAAAGATGTCACACTATTTCTTCAATGCTTGAATGAGAGCAGTATTTTCCATTACAAAGTCTTATAAAGTTAGTCTCAGGTAATTTACTTTTCTTTGCTGATTACTGGTAAATTGGCTGGCGATAATCTTTGGATCCCGGCTTAAGTAGTTTCTTTCTCCTTTTTCCCCAAGGAGGCATATATACAATTCTGTATTTCTCGATAAGCTGGTCCTCTTCACAATCAACATCTTATTCCATCCTCCAATTACCTAAGTATTTCAGTTTTACAGTTGGCAAGTGCACCTCTTCTGAAAAATCAGTACAAGGAAGTCCAATATTTGTTGGCTTTTTATATCCCTTGAGTTTTCATTTGATGCATTCGTTTCTCTATTACCAACACTGAACATCTCAAATTCTATTGTAGCAAGTAATAGCACGGGGTAGGGAGGGGGAGGAAGGGGACGCTTCTGTTTTTCTGCTAGCTGGTGTAAGCCACGTTGCCACTAATAATTATGTTAAAGACCACATCATTAATTGGCAGAGCTAATAAAGATCACTAGTGGGGACTTAGGAATGCTACAACCTGTTAGCTTAGGAACCTGCCTCTTTCGCTGAGAAATCCTGGAACATCTCCGCATGCAAAATTAGCAGCATGTCTCCATCAGCTCTGCTGTTTTACAATGCAAGGTTCAAAAGTTCTACTTGTGGTTCCTGCTGATATTGGCTTGAAAACATACGTGGATATGAATTTAAACCTTGATCTCCCAGACAGCAATGGGGGGGGGACGGGACGACTTCTGCTCAGATACCAGGCTGGTTTCAGTTTTAAAGTTGGTTTTGTTTTTACAGATTTTCCCATTATTTTTATTTGAAATAAGAGAAGCTTATTAAAAGGCTTATTAAAAAGCTGTTTGGGTCTCACTATGACTAACTACTCAAAATGGGAGTTGGAATTTCTAGGAAAGCTGGAACAGCCTAATTCTCCTGTATCTTCTGCGCACATAAAAATGGTTTTATAACAATATCTGAATCACTTTGCATTTATTTTCCAGTAAATTTATTTTGGGAATATGGCCCAAGTATAAAACTTTCTCATTTTAGTCAATAAAGACTATTACTTTTATTAGTTTAGCCTTATGAATCCTATAGCTCAACACTCAACCTCTATTTATTATTTGTAAGAGACATATATCATACTGGCTTATAACTGTAAATACTCTACTTACACAGGTCAGAGCACATCCTCTTTGTTTAAAATCTAAGCTGTGATGTTTTACATAAGTTTGTTTCCTTTCCAAGTCGAAAGGTCTTAGAGATACATGTGTATGTATCCTAATTTCGTGAACCTTCCATGGAGCACAGCATGGAATGTTGATTCTTTGAAACCCCAGTCAACTAAATTCATCCTATTACTATACTCCGACCCCATTGTTATACTTTGAAGACAAAGAACAAAGGGAGAAAAAACTACTATGATAGCATAAGCAGCAGGGTTTTGAATCTCCCTACATCCAGCAAATGAGAGAAAGGAGAAGGTTCTTGTGAATAGTTCCACTAAAAAATTACTCTAACCATTTTCCCGTCATAAGGCAGTGAAGTTGTACTCATGATTGTGTGTGTATATATAATGATATATATGTATATTATAAATTCATATGAGCATATGAGCAACCTTGGTAATGGTGGGGTAAACATTTGTATCATTTCATCTAACCCTGTTTGCATGGTTAGATAGCTCAGGGGTATGGATGCTCGACTCCTACCGTTCCTATAGCTTGCCAGGTGGAGTTGCATTGAGGAAGGTTACTGGTTCCTTTAGTCAAAGTGCAGATGACTCTAAAGAGAGGCACCTTTCAAAAGGAATAGACGAGTAGCCTTTTGTCGAGGCCAACATTCCCTCTCTCAACCAGGCAGACTCTGCACGCTATTACGAAGCGCCTGTGGGTTACTCAGCTCTCTCAGTTACTAACTTGTTTGCTTTGTGAAGTGCTTTGGTGTTCTTATGCTACCACCATAAATTGTATTCCATTCTGCACCATGTCATTAGCCATCAACGGGTTAAGATTTTTTTTACCACAAACCAACAGGAAAGGGTTTGTAGCGTTCAGATCAATGTCACAAGTGAGTCATATAGAGTTACCGCAACATTTAGAGGTCAGAGCGGCTCAGTGGACTGGAGTGTTTCCAATGCCATGCCGTTCTGAAACGCAGTTCAGTTAGATCCCTGACCGGGGACAAGAAATGGAACTGCTCTGCTACTCACTGAGCTTGAGGTACCACCAAAACCAGAGGGAAGGTTTTAGTCGCAATCAGATACTGATGACTGCCACAATTCAGCCTATTTTATGTAGAGCTGAAAGACTATCCACTTCTGCTGTTCTCTGCTCTTGTTTTCTCCAGTTTCATACGGGGTGAGGGGGTGGGGGGAAGGGAAATCCTTCAGTGTTTTGCAGATGGAAACGCTGGGAGAGTCGGATGTTTTAACAATGATGTCACCAGCCCTGAGTAAATTCTCTGAAAGTCCAACAGAACAAATTGTGCTGCATCCATTGAACACCAAATGCCAGATCTCCATTTGCTTACAAAATTACTGGAGTAATCATGGCACTTAGTAGCCAGCTGCTAATTCATCAGGTATAAATATTTACCGAGACCCATCGCGACATTGGAGATTCTCCCAGGAGCAGGAGGGTCACCATAATTTCATAGGGTTTATTAATATATTTTATCTTTTTAAAAGGAATTCATTTTGAGACACATTCTGTCCCACGGGCCATAAAAAGAATAGGACTTAAGATACCGTCAGGACTTATTTATTAAAAAAAATTAAAAACCAGACCTGAATAGCTTAGCCAAATGACAACTCAGGGTGGAAGCAAGGAGAAGAGGGCCAAAATGACAATCATACAAATATCTAATGGTTGTAACCCACAGGAAGGGAGTAATTGTTTAGGGTGATACCAGGGGATGCAAACTAGGAGTAATAGGAGGAAATTAAGTAAAGAGAAAATTAGGCCGAGTATGCGGAAAAACTGCCCTAATCGCAAGATCTATCAGAGCATGCAATGGTCTCCCAAGGGAGGTGATGGAAGCCTCATTGCTCAAGATATTTAATATTCAGCAAATCACTGGAGCAGCCCCGCATTGGCAGAGAGATGTAGATGACCTAATAAGTAATTTTCATCTCTTATTTCTATGATTATTGATAGGCCAGGGGAGTATAGTACAAGTTCAAGCCAGAGGTTTGGGCAAGAAAGCCAGGAATAAATACCCAGCACAAAACTCTCTTTACTTTTCCAATAGTATAAAAATGTCTGTTTTCCATTACAGAATTTCCTCAATATTGTCCCTAAAGAGATAAGCTGAAAATAGTGAATCCAAAGCAAAGAAAAAGTGACTAGCGATGTAACGTCATTGGGTTTTTGTTTTTGTTTACTGCTGACCCTTTTCTTGTCAAGAGTTACCAGTTATATTTTTCTAGCTATCTAGAGAGAGACTGTTTTCTCTTGCACGCAAACTGGCTGGGGCTAAAAATACCAACTGTAGCTTCCATACAGCACATTATAAAACAACCATCCCAAACTATAATTTCAGATTTAAAAAACAGAGACATGTAACCTGACTCATGTTTTTGCACTATTCTCTGATATAGACAAAAGGTCTCTGCACAAAAACACACGGATTTCAACAGAACTATTTTATTAATAAGCAGTGAAAAATAAAGATAGAAACCTAATGATAATGATGTCAGAAATATCCTCCTAGTTTGGACAAACAACTTTGAGCCCTTGAATTGGAAATTAACTGTTCTTTCAGATACTAATGATATTTTGGGTGAACAAATTTGTGCTAAAACTCAAGGAACTCTAGGGGTTCCTGAACTGTCACACCACTGTTATGCAAATACTTGTGATAGTAATAAAATACTACTACTACTAAGATACCGTTAATAATCGCAAACAAAACTGGGTGCTTTTGTTCAAAATTCAGGGTTTTTCAAGTATTTGCCCTGCTCTAGGCATGACTCCTGGGTCTAAAACATGTAATTGGTGTTTAAGCAAAACTCCACATTGACTTCAATGAAGAGGAGTTCTTAAAAGTCAAATGGCCTGGTATAGCTCATTATATGGGAAATGGGAAATTATATTTACTTGGTCTCACATTATTGTCATGATTTGCTGCTTCTTTACGAAGCTAAAAAATTACATTGGATGCCCAAATCTGTTAGTATAGAAGCATTACAGAGAAATTACTTTAAGAAGATAACAGTGACCAATTAAGAGATCAGGGTAATGATCCATAATTTTACAGCTTTCATTTGTAAATACCTAAACAGCATTAAGAAGAGGCAGAGTGTGCATCTGAAGTAGTGTTTCAACTGAGTAATTTCCTGGTGGGGAGAAAAGTTTCAGAGGGATCCTTTCCTACAAAGCGTTTTTAAGAATGAGTGTTATTTGGCACAGTCTGGCGTACACCAAGCGTACTCTGGAGAGAGAAATCTTCATAAAGCTGGGATAAATGTCATCCCAACTGGGATGGTTTAGTGTCCAGATGACAATCTCCACACGAGGCAGGGATGGGACCACTAAATTACCTTTTAGTTTGGACAGCGCTGAAACAAATGATTTAAAAATTCACACTCTAAAACTTGGCCACTAAACTGAATCGTAAGTTTATGTTAATCACGAACTTTATTTGTTATTCCTCTTACAGCCATCTGTTTGACGAGTGCCTCTACAGAGAACATTTGCTAGATGCAGGGTGTATTTTGTACCAATTCCTTTAGCATATAATCTAATACTTATGTTACAATAGAACATGCGTGCTCTAGAAAGTTACCCTGTCCCCCCACACCCAGTACAGAACCTATCCAGAAGAAAATTATGGGCCATACCTTCAGCTGGCATAGTGTCATATGCCAATTTAACTTTGAAGAAACCTCACTAATTGGCACCAACTGAAGATTTGGCCTTCTATCTGGAACAAAGGCTGCAATTCTGCAAGGCACTGAGGTCCCTTCAATACCTTTTGAAAACCAATGGTTGACTTCCATGGGTGGTAGCATTTTAATACCTCACAGGGCTGAGCCCCATAAGGACCTGAGGGGATTTGTGGAGTAAGGTATTATTCTGTATGAATAGGAGCATCATAGTCTGGCCCACAGAAAACACTCACTGCTAAGACTGCTGACAAACCAATCAATCAACCAGCTTTTCTGCCCTGTTATCTTCAGCACCCAAGTTTGCATATTACCTTGGATGGTGCAAAATTTGACTCTAGTGGGACTCGAACCCACAACCTTTGAATGACTTTGATTTATCACCACACTAGAAGTCCAATGTACTATCCATTATGCCACAGAGCCATCTTACAGGGAGCTGATATATTGCAATCACCTAGGTACAGTGTATTGAAAACTCCATTATAATGCATGACTCTACCATGGGCACTAAAACACAAACAATTTCAGTTAAGCAGCTGTAGCTGTTAATAGGCCGCCAGGCCTTTCTAGGGAGAGCTGGCGTTGAGACACCTTATGCTGGTGTAACCCCCACACCTCCTGGGTGTGGTGTTCTGTCCCAGCTAGTGACACCGAGACCACTTAGAGAGGGAGAGAAAATAAGTCTGCTCTACAGCCTTAGCTAATAGCCAGTAGCTCATGCAGAAGAGGCTCATACGCTAAGCTCCAGCAGTCCCTGGTTCAATCCTACCCACCAACAATCAGGGTCTGTTGGCATTACGCTGGCACTGCCAAATTGGTGTGCTAGTTTTTAACAAGAAGCAAAATGTCATTTTTCTGTTGCTGCTAGAGCACCGATAGCCCTCTCCGAGCACAGATTACATTCCAACCTCATCATCATTTCATCTGGTTGTGTATTTATTGGCAAGCGTGACCAGCAAGTTAAATTTAAACTAGAATGTTTCTTCCTTTTACCTGTTTAAAAAAAATAGTGTGAAATGATTAGAGCACAATTCAGGCAGGCGCCAAACCCCAGTAAATCTGGCAAATACTTATTTAAAATTGTATAGGTCGGTTTACCAAAAAATAATAAAAGGATCCGATTTAGTGCTGGAAAAGGAACATAAGTTAGTTTTGAATATGCCTGAAAGGCTCTTTTTACTGATTCCAGACTCCAGGTCTGGGGGGATCTGGATATTTTCACTATCAAGTTATCACTCCACAAAATGTCAGCAAATTCTTGTACAAACATGATTTTTTTGAAAAGCCACGTTTTATCACTTCTTTTACATAATCGTGAAAGATAGCGGCTCTAATCTGAATTGGGTTTAAAGGAGGTAAAGGGATGACAAAGTGCAGCTAGCACTTTGGAGAGGAGACCATATATTCTTTTTTTAATTGATCATTTTTGTATTCAGTTCTACTCAGTTTTGATCCAGTGATTTGTTTGTGATTAAACACACACACACACACACACACACACACATATATATATATTAAGGCACTAGAAATTGTTATTAAAACACCCCCATTATATAAGTGAATTTGCCATACAGTATAGCATGCGATATTCTGCATGTGTGTAAAAAATCTAGCTAAGTGTGTTGCAATATCAGATCTTGCCCAGAATGTAATGAGGTTTAAGTTAAATGTCAGGACTTTATGGGCTAGAGCATGCCAACCCTCTGCAAGCAATTACTGCAGTTGCCAGGACTAAGTAAGTAACTACATGTGTGGGTGGTCAATTCTAGTCATTTGCCCATGCAGTCATTTTAGTCATTTCTTTGAATTTACAAAACATAGGTGAAGGTTCCCATCCCATACATTCATACACAAAATAATGCCATAATCCCAGAGCTGGATGAAATTGTTTGACCGAACAGTTTATTCACCAAATGCCGCTTCGGTTGACCCAAAGCTATTTGTGAATTTGCCATGAATTTGCTGAATATTCTCAAAAAAATCTGTGCTGCTATGTTCAGAAGATGGCCAAAGGGAAGTGATAGTGGGACCCACCTTAAAGCTTTTATCCCAGTGGTTAGAGCACTCAACTAGGTTCAGATCCACTCTGGAGCAGGGATTTGAACTCCAGTTCCTCTCCCACTTCCACGTGAGTGCTCTAACCACTAGAATATTGGTATAGTGATGCTTTCAGTTTCTCTTGCTGACCTGTTCCACTTTATATAAATAACTAAATATTCACTGGAGGACAAGGACTTGAAAACTTGGCACAATGCACGAGTGCTACTAAATGGACCATGCCAACAAATTGCTTGCAAATATTTCACCAAATCTGAGCAACCCGATAACCCCACACCTGCCCTGAACACTGACCACTAGTGCCGGTACATTGTGGTAAACTAGCTAGGATCTATGTTATACAGTTTTCTACTAGCTGCAGCTTCTCCTTCAGTCCAAGTTGCAGGGGTGGTGCCGTTGTACAGAAGGATCCAAGGTCTATCCAAGGCCTGCTGTCACCCTGAAGCCCTGGATGAGCATGGGTGTGTTACATGATTTGTGTATTAACCCTAACTGTCTCTGTCTGGCCACATCACCATTGTCCAGCAACCATTTGGTGACAATACCCCCACAAAATCATCCCATGCCTGTGACCAGCCCATTCACAAACGCTCAGCTGGAGGGTATTTTGAGATTTGTACCAATGCCATTTACTGCTAATCAAAAAGAGAAATGCACATATTATTAAGGGAGCTCAACCCTTTAAAGGGGACAGTCACTGGCTCCATCCTGGAGATCCTAGCTGAGAGTACATATTGGTATTGAATAATAAGTAACTTGCTTTGTTCATCTTCTCTTCCACATCTTTCACTGGGTTTGCTTTGGACTTCTCCATTTGTTTGCAGTTGTTTTCCTCCCCCTCTCCCCTTTTATTAAGAAAGTTTGAAGTCTTTAATTGGGTCTTCCTGGGGAGGTTGTTTCCGGTTATTTTCTGAGGGCTTTCCAAAACAATATTCATGTTTATTTCATTTCTTCCCTTATTTATAAGAATGATTAGTTTCTTATTTTGTTGGGTCTCCTCCCCCCTTTTCTCTCGGGTTTGTTTTATTCAGTCCAGTGGGATAGATGATAGGATAAAGTAATTTATTATTAGTGTTATTGTAGCCCTTTGGACCCCTCAGAATTACAATATTTAATTAATAAAAAAAGTCAAAAAGTGACATACATGATGATCATCAACACCACTTATTTATGCCTTTTGTTTAAAGTAAGTCCTCAAAGAAGATCAAAAGACATTTGAGATGATTTTCAGAACACAAGTGGAGAAATCCTGGCTCCAATGAAGTCAATGGGATTTCATAATGGAACCAGTATTTCATCCATGAGCTTTACTCCCATGAGGGGAGGGATAGCTCAGTGGTTTGAGCATTGACCTTCTAAACATAGGTTTGTGAGTTCAATCCTTGAGGGGGACACTTAGGGAGCTGGGGCAAAATCAGTACTTAGTCTTGCTAGTGAAGGCAGGGGGCTGGACTCAATGACCTTTCAGGGTCCCTTCCAGCTCTATGAGATAGGTATATCTCCATATATTTTACATAATACCTTATGCCTATTTTTGAGCCTGACATTTGACAGCAGACAGAATTGTGGCCTTCATCACCAAGACACTGTTCACTTCTAGTAGGAACCCATTTTAGGGCCAGATTCAATAATAAAGAGACATCTGGCCTCTGCAGGAATGAAGTCTAAACAAACTGGTGGAAACGTGATTTTCCCTGCATTCACAGTATAGAAATGCATGGGGATTCCCTGAATTCAGCTCATGAGTATTTTTGCTAATTGCAGTCCTCGGTTTTGTCTGCCATAAAAATGTATTTTTCTGATGCACTTCCATTGAGGTTCAGCACTCGATCACCACACAGAGAAATAAAGTAATGCAACATTTCCAAGTTGCCGTCAAGCAAAATTAACCTACCTTTTAAGTTTTAGAACTATGTACAGCACACAAGCACATTAACATCGTGATGCCCTTTAAAGAGAGAACCTTCTTCATGCTGTCACACTCAAGAGATGGCAATCCCAGCAGACAATGGCAAGTTTCAAGTAGGTAATCTAACTTAATCTTTCAAAAATGTCTCCAAATTACACAATCAGGAAAAAAAAGTGCAGAGTGAGGAAACCCCCCTCCAATGCAAACACACTCACAAAATGACAAAATTAGGTGGGGGGATTCTTCAGAACAACGCCTACATACCACAGGTAATAACCTTCAATACCTTAAATCGAAAAGCCAAGTAAAACTCGCTAGGTAATGCATTTGGGATTAGGGTTAAACAGGCTCCAATCACTAACAATGCGTCTGTTAGCAATCCAGAGATTTGGAACGACTAACCTAGGCATTGAGGGATAAAGTGCCTTCTATGTCTTGCGAAATGAATTAATGAAAGGAGGAAATGTCAAGAGGCACAAAAAGCATTTAACCAAAGGAGAATCACCTGTCAATTTCATCTTGATTACAACACACCTTCTGATGATCCTGGCGCAAAATCTTCTTCAGTCCCTTTTTGACCCCCACTTTCACCAAAAAAAAAAA
>NW_020698242.1:9976250-10085368 GCF_002925995.2 Terrapene triunguis
GAATCCATTTTTTACTCACTAGATGTGTCGGAGACTTTGACAGATGCTGTTTAGACAGCCTGATTCAGTGGGTGGTCATGCAAGGAGACCATAGCTGTAGAGTTTATGGAAGGCGCCCGACATAAATGAACTGTTGAAGACCAATTGGAAGCCTCAGTGAAATCACAACATGTAAAATAGGGGTGGGTGGGGAGGGGTTCTCTTTTAAGCGACAGAGAGAAAGGGATGTTTGGATGGAGTTTATGAAAATTACAATGAACAGGACTTTACAAAAGCCTGTATTCATTAGGAAAAAAAATCCTCCCCAATAAAGTAAACATTCATATGCTGCATTTAAAAAAAATTAACAGATTTAAATCGTTTCCCTGCATCAAGTACAAGAAACAGACAAGTCTTTTCCCTGCTCCTGTCTAGTCTCGTTAGGTAGAAAACTAATATTTGAGAATTCATGCTCCAGTGAGGAACATTTGTGTGTGAAAAAAGCCACCCCTACTGATTGGCCAGTCTCATATGGAATAGGACAAATACATGCTAGTTTTTAATGCATTTGGATTTATTTAGAGATGGGCACACACTGAAAAGAAAGTATCTGGATCCAGATTTCAATCGCATCAGCATTTGGCAATCTGGATTTTCTGGTTCAGGCAAGCTCTAGTTGCATGTGGCTTTTTCATTTATAAAATTCATATCCACTTCTGAACCCCCAAACTCTGGAGGTGAAGAGATTTGTGGGTTTGATGAAGGCTCATTGCTGGTTTCGTTTTGGAAAAGTTTTATTTGTTCAAAGAGAGTTCCATTTTCCTCTGAAAACAGAGCTCTGCCCATACTCTGATCCATTGTCATTGCTGGTGGCAATGGACTAACTACCAGTACTTATCTGGAAAGAGTTTGGCTTGGCAAAAGATTTTTTCCTCATCTCCAAAGCTACTGTGCATTTTCTGATTTCTTAATGACCCCACAGGCCCTCCAACTGCCAGTTTTTTGTGCACCTGATGGGGATACATGCATCATCCCATTAATAACACTCACTAATGTGCAGGGAGAAAATTATCCAAAGCCATGAGATAGCAGGGAAAACAGTTGAGGGACAGAGACGAGTAGAGATGGACCCAAGCTACCTGGGGCATAAGATCCTTGTTTATGGTCTCATCTCTAGAGAGAGGAAAAGGGGAAAGATGAAGTGGCCAAGTAGATGGTTAAAAATACTAAAAATAAAATGAAATAATGTTATTTTTCCACAAGGCTTGTTGCATTTTTTTTCTTGCAAGTTTTTGCACTTTTCCCATCAGTATCATTCACCAAACCGAACAGAGACCTTAATGCATTCAGAATAGCGACAGAATTTTTCAACAAAACGGAAACTTTTCTGAACGTTCCCATTTTGATGAAACTTTCCTCAGGACTGGGTTGGAATTTCTGGTCAAAACCAGAGAGACACCCCGCGTCCCAGAATAACCAGTAGCCCAAGGGCTAAGGCACTCAACTAACACTAACACGGTGGTTAGGATACTCACCAGGGATGTGGGAGAAAGGCAGAGAAGGGACTTGAATCTGAAATTCCCCAGGGCTGCCCAGAGGGGGGGGGCAAGTGGGGCAATTTGCCCTGGGCCCCGCAGGGGCCCCACGAGTCCTGGCCCGGCGGCGGTCCGGGTCTTCGGCGGCAGCGGGTCCTTCAGTGCTGCCGAAGACGCAGAGCGACTGAAGGGCCCCCCTTGCACCCAGTTCAAATCAGAGATGAGATTGTCCAGTGCCATCAATAGAGAGGAGGACAAGGAGAACGTTGGTGGCTGGAGACAAAATGGAAGTTTTAGGATTCCACTTCCCGTCAAAGGAAGAGATACCCATAGAGGCACTTCCCTGCCTTGTGGCACCAGAGAACGGTCACATAGTTAACTCTGATTTCAGCCCAAATGCTGGGATGGGTGACTGAATGCAGTGAGAAAAGCTAAAGAAAAACAGAGAAATACCTCACTCGAATCCCTCCTAAAAACCACTTCTGCCGTGATGCCCACCAAAAGAGAGGGTTCATTAGAATTATGAAAAAAAATCCTAAATCATCCCCCAGGAGCCTAATTCAAAGCCTGCTGAAGTCAATAAAAGACTCCCATTGAGCAGATCCCAGCCCCTTAGTGTCACAGTCTATCCTGTCTTCCACATGTCTGCTTCTTAGACAGCAAATACTGCCAGCTAGGGGCACTCTCTCTCTCTCTGTTTGTGAATCATGCAGCACCAAGCATATAAATCTTAAATACATAAAATAATAGAAGGGTGGGCAGCATGCAGAGGGTAACATCTGGTAACGCACCCACCTGCAGAGTGGTGTTTTGCACACTGCCTATGTAGGTTCAATGACTACTTCATGCAGGATAGCCACCAGACAATTCTAGTCATGGACTTGCAATGTTATTTTTGATTCAAACAGAACACTTTTTGAGAAAAAGTCCAAGGACCTACACTGAGTGAGAATTCACTCTCAAATCAACATCAGGCATCAAAGCCAAACTTTTTGAGGGCATGAAACAGGCGCTAAAGAATGGGCTATGAATAATGATCCACATAACAAATTTATCACCAAAAGTGGAGTTTTTTTCTCTTCCTTTATTAACATTTTAAGTGTTATGATGAGAACTACAGGCATAAAACACATAAAAATAAAAAACCATCCTTTTGCTTAATCTTTCAATTCATGCGCCTCGCTGCACTGGTCTTTGCAAACCTCCCAAGGAGTGCAATTATTTGTCAGGGTCATGAAATAAAATTGTCCAGTAATTAAAAATGGGCAGCCTCATATTAATTAGTAGCTGATCTAGCAATGGACGATGAATTTCTCCCAGCATGGCCAAATGAAACTAAGATTAGAACATTTAACAACCTAACCTCATTTTTACAGTAAAAAAGATACTATTGGAACATATTTCATCTGGTGAAGGTCAGGATGCTTTAGTTAAATGTGTCACTAAGTAGCAGAAGCTAGAGTATTAAATGATATTAACGCATAGGAGGTATCTTCATGGTCATACGTTATATACTCAAGCAGCAGTTCAAACACGACTGTGTAGTAATTTAATTATTCTTGCACTTGAAGTATCTTTAGTCCCTAAAATCACTCCATCATTCTGGGACCTGCGCCTGCTCCCATTAAAGTCAGTAGCAAAAGATCCCATTGATTTCAATAGGAGCAAGCTCAAATCCTTAGTTGCCTCATTTAAATTGCTTGCAAGAACACTGGGCATATCACCAGCGATTTTTCTTCTGTGTCGGTCCTGCTGCTGGTATGATAAGGACAGCACTCTCCTCTGCAGGCGACTCCACGTTTAATTAGCTCCAGATGCAGGCTAATTAGTCAGTCTGCAGTGAGAGCATTGCTCGGTTGTCACTTGAGCCTGCCCTCAACGGTTAAGTAAAAGGGATGAGATTGAACATGAAAACCAGATGCTGCGTGCGTGCCGTGCTCTGTGCTGTCCATGAGGATTGGAGGGTTCCCCCATAATCGATGGACTAAGTATAATAAATGTTGTGTTTAAAAGCCATAGGCACGGATGAATCTTTGCACGGTTCAAGTAAGACAGTAGCATATGCTGAACGAAAGGGGTCATGGTTTAAAACAACTGATTTTCTCTAATGCAGAGAAAGGACCAATGTTTTACCAGCAGGACATGTATGGGATGTTAATTTGTAATTTTTATGTAGACTGGATTTGCAATGTATTTACCTACTATTTTGCATTGTATTTTTTGCATTAGAAGATTTAGGGCCGTATCATTCCATTGAGCAAAAATTTCCATTGATTTCAATGGGAGCTTTATGCACTGGAACATGGATAGGATTCAGCCCTTGATGAATATGCAATCCATGGGATATAGTTATATTTTTACGCAGATTGCACATTTTGCAAGTATTCTGGTACTAACCTTCTTGAAAGGCCTGCAACTTGCTAATGCATGGTTTTTGATTTAGGATTTCTCTTCCAAAGAGAGCAACATAAGAAAATGGGTTATAGATTCTACCAAATACAATCTGTTGCACCAGTAAGTGTGCTATGGTGTATTTTGTAAAAATAATGAATTCTTACTAATATGACATTTTACTGTTGCAGAGTTTTTGCAACTGAGCGAGATCTTTTGTGTGTGTGTGTGTGGATTACACGCTGTGCACGTGAGTAAGGGTCTACAGCAACTACTGAGCCAAGCCCATGATAAAATTACACTTATCACTGTACACTGGCTTGCTGATCTGTACACATTTTCACTACTTAGAACTGATGAAAGATTCAATAGGAAACAGCCTAACCAGCTAACAGGTGTTTTAACATCAACCTATTGTAATATGGCTGGATGCCAATCTAAACCCTACTAAAATAGGACTGCAGAGGACTAGGGCTATTTCCCCAGTGCTAACAACAGTAGGGGAGGTTCACAGTATGCAATTTAAGGAGGAGAGTATAGTCAGGTCAAACTCAGGACGCTTAGTGAATGTTTTGCCCCAGCATCAATTGCTCGCACTTCGCGACGTACCCTTGGATGCATGGATCTGCGCAAGGAGGTATTTAGGAGACACAGTCAGCCCCAGAAAGAGACAACCCTAAAAGTAAAAGCCCCATAAGAGTGAACTACTGAAGAAGGGTATCTAATGAATGCTGCCTGTGCCTGGGAGAACTGCCACTTGATATGAGCTGCCTGTTTATTAGGATTTTGTATGAGGAACTAGTCTGTTGCTTAATAAATGACAAGTAAAATCAAATCACTGCCCTAGAAACCTCAACCAACCACCACAATAACGTTGCCACCCGAGCTGGAAAACAAATTATTTCAGTAGAAACAACATTTTGTTCAACTGGAAGTCAAAATGACTAAGAACAAGAGCATCGTTGCTCATGGGAGCGGGACTCCAGAACAGGGCCTTTTCTTTAGTCAGGCTCTTACAAGATGACTAATAAAGAATGAATTCTATGGCTACTCTGTTCCAACTCTCACAGGTATATATTATACACCCCATGCATTTGAGCTATTCCTTCCTCTCTAATCACACAGTCCTAGGTTCCCTTATTTGATCACCCTTGGCACATTTATCAGGTGTTATCAGCCATTACAACCATGATTACACAGTCTCCACATACACAACTATGTTCTAGAAGTCCTCTCAACTACTGAACTCTTCCTTCTCTCTCTCTCTTCTGCTGAGGTTTGGAGTTATTGCGTTGCTTCTACCCCACATCTCTTTAGATCTCATAGGACACATCCCCAATATTTCCTTGGCTTAACTGTCCTCCAGTCTCTTTCTGATAATATTCCTTGGGCACATAAAAGCGCTGTTTGGGATTGAGTTACGTGCAATTACAATTTTTGCATGCTCTCCTCTTGCAGAATTATTCTTATACTTGGTGGGGGGGGAAGTGAGGTAGCCACATGTATACATTGAAATCTCATAGTACTGTATCGATGCAGAAACGTTGCATACGCTCTTGGTAATAAACAGAGCATTGACACTTGAGCAGCTGGTACATCAAAGAGCCAATAAGGTGATATGACTGTGCTAGTGCCTGAAATAGCGACATAAAGCAAGTCCTGTTGGAAGAATGCAGAAGTCAGACATGTGCATCATGTAGCCTGTTTCTGTAAAGAACTTAGAATCTGTGACTTTTGTTGAATTGATCTAAGGTGAGAGGCAAAATGCTACTGTCAGTGTTTCTTCAGGATACCAGATTTTGGCCCAAATCCTGCCAGGTACTACATAACCTCAAATCCCTGTGAATGCAATGGATGTTAAGGACACTCAGCACTTTCAGGAGGTTTTCAGGAGTAGCCCCTAATGTCTAAAGTAGCACCACAATAAAATGGATACTGTGGTTCCATTTGCACACGCAGGGTGCTTGTCAGTTTGAAGTGCATCACTCCAATATTAACTGCCAGTTATAAAGCAGGACTGGCATATCAAGCTCACTCCGATCAACCCACTTCCAGCATACAGAAAGACATGGAGATGGTTTACTTTCTCGAAGCTAAAATCCTAAATCCATACAATACAAGATCTTTCCATATTAATGTATTTCCAGATTCCTTTTCATCAGACTCTACAATGAATTCACAAGAGCAAAAGCATTATCATACCATCTGGGGGGGGGGAATAGGCCATCAAGCTTTCATAGCACATCAGGTTAAAGAAGAGACATCTGTTTTTTATTATGTTTTATAAGGTTGATAGCAAATAAGGGTATTAGAGTTAATTTACCTAGTTAGAGAAAAACGACTCAGTCGCAGAAGCTGTGATTGTGAGTGAATGCTCGAGTGCTCTACAACTATATCAAAGCTCCTCTGAGAGGGCAACAATGCCAACTGTACTGCAACAATTTTCCAAAGAGATCTTTCCAAGAGATGTCACTATTACAGTAGTAAATAGAAGCACTTCCCAAAGGGCAGTCTGGATAGGAAGACAATACAAACTAGTAATTAGAAGAATGGTAGCAGTGAGATGCCCCAATGAGAGCAGGGCTCCATTGTGCTAGGCACTGTACATATATATAGTAAGAGAGAGTTCCTGACCCATAGAACTTACAATGTAAATAGCCAAGACAGACAGTGGGTGGGAGGGGAAACAGAAGGACAGATGTGAAGCAACTTGCTGGGGATCACCCAGCAGGACAGTGACTGAGCCAGGAACAGAAATGCTGGTCTACAGAGTCCCAGTTCAGTGGACTATCCTTTAAAGCCAGGGACTGGCTTTTTGTTGTTTGTATAGCACCTAGCCTCATGGGGGGGAGGGGGCTGGTTTATCATCAGGTTCCTAGGCATTAGAGTAGCACAAGATATTCGTGTAGTTATCCAGACTATCCAGAGTTGTCATAATAAGTGACAACAAAGTTTTTGGAAGAGATATTAAAACTGGTGTTTAAACCAAACGAACAAGTCGGGACCAGGATTACCCCCCATGTCTGTCTACTGCAGGGTTCTTGCACCTTCCTATAAAGCAAATGGCTACTGTTAGACACAAGATACTGGAGTAGATAGACCTTGGCTCTGATCCATTATAGTAATTCCTACATTCCTAAATCTGGATTAGCTTCAGCACATCCAACTGGACTTCCAGCTTGAACTTCACTCCCTTCTTTTAGCCTTTTTCTAAGTCTGTTCCTCCAGATGGGATCACAGGGCCGATGCCTTCTATAACCACAGCTGATGGAGCTCCTAGAGTGCTCTCTCAATGACCAGTAAAAATCATTTTCAGAAGGCATGCAAAAGTTGCTGGCTTGGTGATGAGCCCAAAGCAATATTACACACTCCTGAATTGTATCATTATTTAAATTGCACAATAATTTATTATCTGTGTAGGGTGGCGTGTGTGCTGCACAATACACAAAAATACAGACTGTCCTGCCTGGAAGGGTTTGCACAAAGAGGGCTTATTGTTTCAACATTAGAAAGTGATTTAATATTACAGTTCACCAGATAAAACCACAGAAAACTCCCAAGAATCTGTGTGTGCAATAAAAGTCCCCATGTAAATGTGAACTAATTGTTAGAGGAATGGATTCTCAGTCAGGAATCCCGGGGAGTATTCTCAGCTCTGCCACTAAGTCACTATGTGAGCTTGGGCAAGTTGCTCAATGTATGTGCCTCAGTTTCCCTAAGTGTGTAAAAGTTATGATTATACTGAACTACCACACAGGTTTTGCAAATTTCAGGAGTTAATGCTTACGAAGTCCTATAAGATCCTTAGATGAAAGATCCTCTGGAGAAGATTTTCAAAAATGAAAGTGCCATACAGTGGGAGATGAGCATTTTTTAAACTCAGGCACCTTAATGAAATGGTCAGAGTGGGAGTTGCTAGATGCAGAACTCTTTGGAAAATCTGACCTGCTACGTGTAAGGTATTACGATTATATTCTAATAGTGCTTGACAACTCCAAGCAAGTATTTTCCTAGTGTTCTTATTACAAGTCATCTCTATATAACCCACACATTGCTTGGATCCCGCAAATATCCTTTCTGGGACAGGATATTGTTATGACGTTTCCATGCTTTTATTTTAAAGATATCAGTTTTGCACATGTAGGATTTCCAGCAAGTTACTGGGAGGTGCTGTAAAAGTTACACTCGCTTTTTCTTTCAGTTTCCTCTGGAACTCGCTTTCCGGGGGGAAAAATTCTGCTGCCACCACCTGGGGCTTTATGGAAATAGCTCAAAATAGCAACGCTGCAAACTGCAGGGCAAAAAAAGATGCATGTACAAAATAACAGGCTTTTAATTCTTGGCCCTTTTATTTTGTCTGAAGCAGAGGACAGATAAGTGATCACATCCTTGGAGTCATAGAGATCTGACCCACTTTAGGAAGAGTTGGCTTCTTCTAGGTACCATCAGCTGAGCCAAGCTGTACATAAAGAAACACACAAACAAAAAATCACCTAAGCAATCATTTCCCAGATTAAACCATTTTAACAATGAATGAGAGAGGAGAATTTAGAGGGCCATGGCCTAATGAATTCCCGCTCACCCCAATATTTGCATGATCTACGAAAGATTGTGCAATCTGGGGAAATTGTTTCAAACAGATGTTGGATGACCTGTTCCGATCTGTTTTGCAATTAATTTTTAGGAAACGTACCAAATATTCATCAAAAAGTTATGAGTTGGCTTGGTAAATGGATTATTCCATTTGATAGAGCCGCCAGGCTTTTAAACAGTAGTTTAGGTTGATCTCCTCCTCATAAGCACAGTGCCAGCAAAATGAAGTCAACAAAGAAAAACAATTTTCTTCATTACTGTGCTGTGGACCTTGCTTTGACTTTCTGCAGCGGATTAACAACAACAAAAGTGATCAGGTTCGGATGAACCACTGGCTTCTCTGCGAGAAAAACAAGTCAACTCCAGTAAAACTGAAACCTACATTACGAGTGAAGTGATTTATACACGGAGTGGCTGAGATCTCAGATTAATGTTCTGTGTAGTTTGCTGTAATGCCACTCAAGATCATTTTTGATTTAATCCATGCCACATGAGGCTCTGGTGGCTGATGACCCTTGGCTTTTAACCCAAAGACCTTAGCTGTTCTGGCAAAAGGAACTACTGTCTGTCCTCTGATAACCTCAGTGACATACTTCAGCTGGACTTAATATTGTCTGCTGTTGTTTATTGATAAAGATACTAAATCTATGGCTCATGTTAGCTGATAGAAAAGAGATCATTGCATTTTTTAAAAATGTATGAATTAGTTGGGTTTAGGAATGTACCTATAAGGCATGCCTGAATCTTTTGTGCTTTGGAAAAAAATACATGCATATTAGAATTTTCTGGGATGCAAGAGAAAAAATTAATAGTTTCCTTGCAGAGTTAGGGCCTGAGTCTCCATTTTACACCCCATCTACATTAATGTAAATGACTGCACCAGGCATAAGGCAACGAGGCCCTGGAATGTTTAGATGTGATCTGACAATAAAACCATCTCTCCTCCAGTCCCATCCTTGAGAAAAGAGTTCTCTCTCTTACAACACAGTGGTATGTGCTGGTAAGTATAGCTGTTGTGAAATTATCAGTTTTGCTTAGCAAATATATACACCTGAAAACCACTACATCTGAATTTGAAGCAGGGCAGAAATTTGACATTTCTATCAGTGAACAATTTTTCATAGTAGAATTCCACCCAACAATAAAAATGGTGTGGTGTTATATACCTTGAGTCTATAGTTTCTATAGTGACATGAATTCAATATTTACTGCTATAATTATGTATTAAAATTTTCAGACATAAATGAGTCACATTCATTCAACCAAGTTAAGAGCCTGATCCTATAAGAGAGCTTGACTGATTTAAGGACTGGACTCTAAAAAATATTTGCCCGTTATTTCTTTTCCCAATCCAGAGCATGGTCTTGATTTATTAGAAACACCATCATCTTGTACCAGAAAATAGTCATACACTGCAAAAACTCCTGTAATAAACTACAGTGTACATATTTTATCAGATTTACCACTAGTTGTGTGGTGGGTTTTAGAAATAAGAATGCTGGATTATTATTTTTTAAAGTTTGTTTTTCTACTAATTGCAAGCAAATTCAATAACTACAAGAGACTAACTCTGCCAGTGCCTGCTGCTATTTCAATAGGCATACTAAGGATGTTCTAATATTACTGTTCTGGTCTTGGGATTCTCCTGAGTGAAGAAAGACAATGGGGATAGATTTTATGGTGGTGAAAGGGGCAATTAAGAAAATATTAGACTTCATTCCTTTAGATGGAGTAAAAATCTCCTTCAGCCAGCACAGCTAAAAAAAAAAAATTAATTCCAGAACTCTCTGGAAAAAAGGCTAGAGCTTGGACAGACCGACAGAGCCAGAGGAGTGCAGGGGAATTCTGCTCCGACCCACCACTTTCCACTGCAGGATTTATGGTGTTTTCTCCCTTCAAGTTGCAGCAATGATGAATTCTGTGTTCTGGTGGGAAAGGAGCCATGCTCCCATTGGTAACAGAGCGTAGGATTACGTAAAACATGGCGAGTGTGTGGGGGCTGGATCCTTTAGCTGATAAGAGGCTGAACTTTTCTCTCTCCTAATAGAATTTTAAACTAATCTGGGCTTTTAAAGAGAAATGTGTTTGATAGCAGGCTGGCTGAATCCACAGGTTTTAAAAAAAAAAATCTCTGCATTTTCAAATCACTGCTTTGTAATTTAGCACAAACTTGCTGCGGAGGGGCCCACAGCTAAGCAGGCATGGAGGCTGAATTGTCTCCAAATCCCTGGAGAGGGTGGTCTCTGCAGGTCAGGGTTGAGGTCACTGACAGGGCAACAGTGGGGAAAGGTTGCATTATGGCTGCTTCTGTCATACCTGGCCTGTAGATAAACTGAAACAGAAGACATCTGTGTTGAGAGCCGTCAATTCCTTAACCTTTCAGGAGTACAGATATGCCAGCAGGGCAGATAGGCAGGTTTGAGATAAGCTGAAAACACCCTTTTAAAAAGAGAGCACATGCAAAGCTTGCTAAAAATTGGATTCATGGAAAAGATTAAAATAAATACCCCATTGTGCCCTTGATTCTTTCGTGATGACTTCTTGTGCTGGGATGAGCCTGATGCTATTGCCTTGCGCATGTAGAGCAAGTAGTATAGGTAGGAAAATATTGATCACTAATAACAATTCTTTGGCTCCCTGGTCCTTTGGCAGTGTGCTTCTCCACATTCATTTCTCAGCTGGTGCCGTTTAAATATTTTTGGAACCACTCATGAAAAGCGTAAGAGCAGTAAACCAGTACAAAACTAGAAAAGTAGAACCCTTAAAATGGAAATGTAATAGTTTTAAGAATGCTGAAAAGACCCGTTCCTTCATTTTTCCTCCACAGCTGTAATGGTTTGTTTGTATTCCTGGTTTAGTCCAATTCAGTACGACTCAATGATGGAAGCAGGATGGAATAATTTAAAAAATAGCTACAACTTTTATAATATTTATTCTTACTATAAATCAATCTATGCTGCCTCAACTCTGCTATCTTCCTTTATCTTGTATCTGACCTTTTGTCTTACTACTCATATAAGAAAACATCTTTAATAATTAAACTCCACAGCTAATTCATGAAAAGAGCAGGTTTACTGTACACACAGAATATCCAGACAAGAGGCATTCCAGGACTTTACAGCAAAATCAACCTACTTTTTAGTTAAGACCCAGTTCTTACAGCCTACAAAGCGTATAAATCAGAGCCATAGCAAAATAAGTCAGATCCCTAGATCTGGAGCAGTGAAATAATAAGGGGGCTACACAACTGACAACAGGATTTAAAATGTGGAAACTTTCCAATATAAGAAGAGCCAGCCAGGCTGCTTACGTATTCATTTATTGCCTGTCCATTGTGGGAACCATTGTATTAAACTCTATAAACATCCAGTGCTTTATTTGGGGCTGTGAAGGGATGGGGGAGGGACTGCATGCAGAATCCTCCTTCAGTTTATCTATTCCCTGGCTTAAAACGTTCAGTATCTTCACCTCCAGGGAATGCTTTTGTCCCCTTCACATCCAGGTAACACACTGCCCGCCTCCCCCGCCCCCGTTTTTTTTTTGAGATCTGCATCATCACTTGCTAAATATGTTACAACCAGAGAGGGGCTGAACCAGGAATGCTAGAAGCTCCATAGAAGTGGGGGAGCCCACTATCACCCTAACCATTCCACCCTTTCCCCCAAGGCATCGCCCCCGTGCCACCTCTTCCCCTGAGGCCCTGCCCCTATTTGCCGCTCTCCACCCCCTCCCGCTATCACTCGCCCTTAAGGCGAGTAAAAAGTGATGGGGCTATGGCCCCCTGCCCTCCCGGGCTGAATTAGAACACTGATGTAATGTCCCAAGTCTTGAACCCAGGCCTGGGAGTCCCCAGACAGCAGCCACATCCTGAGGCGCTAGTCGGACTATAGCCCCAGCCAATGCACCACCCAGATGAGCGCTGATTGGAGCATCACACAGCTCCACCAATTAGTCTAGCTATACTATTTAAGCCCGGAAGAGGAACAGGAAGTTTATCCGAGCAATAGGGTAGTTTTCCATTGTGGCTGCCTTGGACCCTGCTTGTGCCTGCCTCCTGGACCCAATCCTGTTCTTCCTCTGCTCCTGGCTCTTGCCTTCTCCCCACCTTTGCTCCTGTTCCCACTGTGCTCCAGCTCCAGGCTTGATCCTTGCCTCACTACCAGTCCTAGCTCTGACCACAGCCTCCGACTTCTGACCCCGTCTCTCACCCTCAGCTTCGATTCCTGGTTCTGACTCTGGCTGGCCTCTGGCTCTGGTAACTGGTAGTCTGGTGTTGAGCTTTGGCTTCATTCCCCAACATGGACACCTGCTCCACCCACTAGACCGGATTCCTGCTCTAACTACTAGGCCAGACTGCCTACATCCCGGCAGGGAAACAATTAAGCAAGATATACCCAGATAATCCTGGCAAGTGACCTGTACCCACTCACTGCAGAGGATGGCCAAAAACCCCCCAAAACCCCAAGGTCACCGCCAATCTGGCCTGGGGGGAAATGCCTTTCCAACCCCACACATGACTATCAATTAGCCCCTAAGCATATGAGCAAGAACCAGGCAACCAAGCACCTGACAGAAAGAATGCTTGGTGCCTCCTCAGAGCCTTGGCCAGAGCTCCTACTATCTCATCTCCAACCAGGACCATCCCTGATGCTTTAGAGAAAGGAGAGCAACCCTCCCCCTGCAGAATACACGGTGAGGAGGAGGGAAAACCCTTCCTGACCATGCAGGTCTCTACTTGTAAAGGTACCCTTGCAAAGGGCTCTAGCATTTCAGCTGATAGAGAATATGTGTTAGCAATATAGGGCCTAGGACACACAGTTAAGCAGTTCTGATTCCCCATAGCATAGGGCAGTGGTGACACACACATACACCACACTAGCCACTTCATTAAAGTATTGAACTCAACACGTTATCCACGATAATAAAATCGGCAGCATTTCTGTGCATAAGGCAGAGTATTTCCATGGTTTCATAGATTCCAAGGCCAGAAGGGACCATTGTGATCATCTAATCTGGCCTCCTGTAGAACACAGGCCAGGGAACTGCCCCAAAACAATTCCTAGAGCAGAACTTTTAGAAAAATATGCAATCTTGATCTTAGAATAGTCAGTGATGGAGAATCCACCACAACCCTTGGTAAGTTTTTCCAATGGTTAATTACTCACTGTTAAAAACGTACACCTTATTTCCCATCTGAATTTGTCTAGCTTCAGCGTCCAGCCATTGGATAGTGCTATATCATTCTATGCTAGACTGAAGAACCCATTATCAAATATATGGTTCCCCAGGTAGGTACTTATGGACTGTAATCAAGTTAGCCCTTAACTTTCTCCTCGTTAAGCTTCATTGATTGAGCTCCATGAGTCTATCACTAGAAGGCAGGTTTTCTAACCCTTTAATCGTTCTCGTGGGTCTTCTCTGAAGCCTCTGCAATTTATCAACAACCTTCTTGAATTGTGGGCACCAGACCTGGACACAGTATTCCAGCAACAGTTACACCAGTGCCAAATACAGAGATAAAATAACCTTTCTACTGCTGCTCGAGATTCCCTCTTTATGCATCCAAGGATCGCATGAGCTCTTTTGGCCACAGCATCGCACTAGGAACTCATGTTCAGCTGACTATCCACCACAACTCCAAATCTTTTTCAGAGTCCCTGCTTCCCTGCATACAGTCCCCCACTGTGTAAGTATGGCCTACATTCTTTGTTCCTACATGAATAAATTTACATTTAATTGTATTAAAACACATATTCTTTGCCTGAGCCCAGCTTACCAAGAGATCCCAATTGCTTTGTATCAGGGACCTGTCCTCTTCACTATTTACCTCTCCCACAATTTTTAGGTCATCTTCGAACTTTATCAGTGATGATTTTATGTTTTATTCCAGATCATTAATAAAAACGTTAAATAGCATGGAGCCAAAAAACACTCCCTGTGGTACCCCACTAGAAACACCCATTCAATGATGATTCCCATTTACAATTACATTTTGAGACCTATCAGTTAGCCAGCATTTCATCCGTTCAATGTGTACCAAGTCAAATGCCTTACAGAAGTAAATTACATCAACACTACTATCTTTATCAACCAAATTTGTCATCTCTTAAAAAAAAAATCGAGTTAGTTTGACAGGATCTATTTTCCATAAACACATGTACATTATGCAAATCAACATGACCCTCCTTCGATTCTTTATTAATTGAGTCCCATATCTGCTGCTTCATTATCTTGCCCAGGATCAATGTCAGACAGACAGGCCTATAATTACTCAGGTCATCCCATTTACTCTTTTCACATATTAGCTTTCTTCCAATCTTCTGGAACTTCCCTGATGTTCAAAGATTTACTGAAAAACAACATTAATGATCCAGTGAGCTCCTCTGCCAGCTCCTTTAAAACTCTTGGATGCAAGTTGTCCAGACCGGCTGATTTTAAAATGTCTAACTTTAGTAGAAGCTGTTTAACATCCTCCTGAAATACTGGGTGGAATGGAAAGAGTGTTATGTGACAGGACTACATCATGTTTCCAGCCCACACACAAATAAAGAAATATTTAACATTTTTGCCTTTTCTGCATTCTTACTGATAATTCTACCACCATTTCCATCTAATGATGGACTATCACAGGGTCCACACTAGAGGTGCCTCCTCCTGGACACTCTGGGGATCAGCTCTTTCCAGGTCCAGTGCCCCCTTCCACAGCTCGCTGCACACCCTGCCGTCTCTCTTTTTGCGACTGAGGGTACTCTGTTTTCACAGCCTGACCCTCCAGCCAGGCCACGATAGTCCTCCCCTTCCAGGGTATCAAAGTCTTCCCTTACAAACAGGCTCAGATGGTCTTTTCATTCACTGCCTCTTAATGGTGCCATGGAGAACCCAGGCCCACCCCCTAGAGCAATGGTCCCCAATGCGGTGCCTGCGGGTGCCATGGCGCCCGCCAGGGCATTTATGTGCGCCCGCCTAGTGCCCAGCAGGGGAGAGAAGCCGCGGCCCCGCGCCTGCTGGGGACGGAAAACTCCAGGGCTGCAGGCTGCGGATGCCGGTGTTCTCGGTCCGTGGCAGGCACGGGGCCCGTCTAGTGCCCAGCAGGGGAGAGAAGCCGGGGCCCCGCGCCTGCTGGGGACAGAGTACTCTGGGGCTGCAGGCGCCGGTGTGCTCTGTCCTCGCGGCTTCTCTCCGGCTTCTCTCTTCTCTCTGGATTCATATATTATGTAATATTAAATATGATGTTTTTCGAATTATTTAATGTACAAATACAAAATAAGCCTTGAAAAATTGTTGGCGGCCGCCACACTCTCCTGAAAACATGAATGTGCTACTGGCACAAAAAGGTTGGGGACCACTGCCCTAGAGGGTCCCTGAGCTAGAATCCAGAGTAATCAGCAGCCAACATCTGCACCATCTTAAACCTTGCTGCCTTTTCCCCAAGCCTTTCCTCTAGCTCCCCCCACTCTGGGTTCACCAGCCCAAACTGCCTCCTCCCAGGGAGGAACTGCAGCCTAAATTCCATAGCCCCAGAGAGTGACTGCAGCCTGGTTCCCCTGTAGCCCCTTTCTGCTACCAGCTCCCTGGCTTTATAGAACCCCCCCCTCCCCCCGTTCCGGCACAAGTGAGCTTCCCCTAATTAGGGCTTTCCTTTCAGCCTAACTATACCACAGCTTGAGCCTAAGAGGTTAATTGGTCCTGTGGCGTACATTAACCCCTTCAGGACAAGTGTGAGGAACACACCCCAACACATGGACCATACCATTTTTATTTCTAATATGCTTTAAAAACTCCACTTTATTGTCCGTAACTCTGTTGGCCTTTGCAGAAACACGGGAGTTACCTGGTATGGGCCAAACAAGGCAAGTTAATACAGAGATGCTTTTCCACCCAACTGTTCTGCACAGCTGAAGCTGCATGTTGCTGTCTGAACAGAAGAGAAAGACGGTGCATTTCCAGGGAAATTGTCTGCTTTGTTCTCACATCTGGAAGCTTGAACAAAGAGGAGGCAGAGTTACTGGAGATCAGTGTCCCTCTTCGAGACTAGCTGCTCCTCTCACCCCTTCCTTGGTCCACCTCCAGGTTTCAAGCCTTGAGCTTTTATCTCCTGGGGGTAAAACCCCATGATTCTCCTATTCGGATTGGGTCCCCGGGCTACAACATCCTGTGTGCCACCTGCAATTTCTCACTGGTATTGGCACCTGAAAAACTTCCCCTCAGGAGCTGTGACCAATGCTTAACAGTGACCCCAAAAACAGCCTGTTTAATCTCTCACAGCAGGAACGAAGCTTAGCATAAGAGAAAAGCTCTACCTGCACATCTGTTTTACCTGTGGTCCTCGATAGGCCTATCTTATCCCAGACATCCCTTTGCCTGCGGGGACTGGGGTTCAGCCTGCTCCCCAGCAATCTCTACTTCCCTGCCCTTCAGGGATTGTCTCTTTATTCACTCAAAGTTCTCTGTTCCATTTTCCCCTGCTTGGATCCCCCCACCCCCACCCCCAGGGTTTCAAGCTGGGACCCATCCACCCCATCCCACCTCACCAAGACAGACCGGTGAGCTCAGCAGGGTTGGAAGTAAAACTTCTAAATGAATGCCACCCTCATTGTCCTTTAAGTACTGGTCAAAGGGGGGCTATCCAAAGCTCTTGGCCGCTTACCTGCATACATGCAACTAACCCCTGCTTGAATCAACTCCTTGTAATAATATAGCCAAGCCTACAGGACATAATATTCGTGAATTATTACATAGCAGCTCCGCATCCTTCCAAATCAGACAGCAGCGTTACTGGACATTACTCACTCTTGGGTGAAAAATCAGCACCATGCAGAGGGCCAGCACAAGGCCAATGCACCACTTCAGCCCTCAAAATTGGGTTTAAGTAGACTTCAGTGGTGCGTAGGCCTTGCATCTGACACTTTGCAGAGTAGAGTGTGTTACCCTGTAGCTGCACGCTTCTTTACATTGAAGAAAATAGAATCCCTCTCGTCCCATTACCACAAAGTCAACATGAAGGAGAAAGGAACAAAGAAGTTCTCCGGGTATCAAGTGTCCTCCGATTGTTTTTCATTTGATGACTGGGCCACCAATACCCACCAACTCCGATCCGTACCCACATGCGCTAGCCCCCGGTCAACCACACTCCACCCTCTGCCAGGAAAGCCATAGAACCAGCTAAAGACGGGAGCCCGGATGCGGCCGCTAGAACCAGCATTTGTCAAGTATTAAGAAAGAATGTGTTTATTTTTTTTAATTTTTTTTTTTTAAGACAACCGCAGAAGAAAACTGTGAGAAAAATATTTGGTGGAATAGGGTGGCCAAGTTATTCTGCCACATCTGAGGATTCCAGAGAAAGGAGAAACAATAGAATGGGAGGGGTGAAGGCAGAGTCGGAAGGACAGGGCTGTGGCCCCCTGTGCCACAGGAAGACTCCGGTTTTAACATTAAACACCAATCCTTTTTAAGTGGACTCCATGTTCCCGTTCCCAAACATGCATCCAAAACTTCTGCGTTTCCCTTCCGCATCTGTACACATTCTTTTGTGTAGCCGGTGACGTCGCCAGTTGGCTCCAAGGTTGCCTGTACAGACCAGTTCCAGTTTATGTTCTGATTCACCATTACGGTTTTGGATCCTTGACAACAGCGACCGTGAAGTTTGCATGTTAACGTCTGTGCAAGTTTTTACTTGGGACTCATCCATCATTTGCTTAGTTAAAACACTGCTGCTTGTATAAAGGAAGTAATTTGTCTTTCGGGGGGAAAAAAATCCCCCCCCACCTCCCTGACCACACTGTCACAGTGCAAATGAGTTCATTAGCTTCCCTGGAAAATGCATCGTCTGACATCAGGACTGAACTTTATACTAACAGATCTTCAGAAAGAACATGGGGGCCTCCCTGCATCAACCTATTTGGTGGTTACGTCAATACCCAATCCCTCCTTTATATGGAGTCTTTATTAGCTGGCCATGTTTCATGGTGTCAAGTATCAGGGGGTAGCTGTGTTAGTCTGTATCCACAAAATCAACAAGGCGTCCGGTGGCACCTTAAAGACTAAAGGATTTATTTGGGCATAAGCTTTCATGGGTAAAAACCCACTTCTTCAGATGCATGGCATGAAAATTACAGATGCAGGCATAAATATATATGTTTCATGGAAAATTTTGAGAACTGGTAACAATTCTGGGTTTACGGCCTGCTTTAGAGATTGGCTGAAGACATCAAATCCAGACCTATATTTCAAGTCCCCAAAACTCAGCCAGGTTGTTTGGCACTGGACTTTTGTATTTTTGTTTGGCCTTTATGCTATTAGTAAAGGATATTTGGAGGGGAAGGACAGAATGAGAAGAGAGAAGAGAGACTAGAGTAGGATGAAATTCAAAATAGTTCAGAAACAGAAGGATTTTGCAGTGGTTTCTGCAGTGCCCAAAGCAAGGAGGAAGGAAGAAGAAATCAGGCCTTGGAGTTGCCTCGCTTTTCAGGCCCATTAGTGGAAAGGAAGAAGATTCTTGCACCCTTTGGGCTGGCTGCCGAAGCGACAGATCTGTGAAACCCACAGGCAAGTCCTGTGATGCAGGACCCACAGAAGAGGGGTCTCCACCTACATGTCTACTTGCTTTGCTTGTGTCTGGCCTCCAATGTCAGCAGACCTTTGAAGTTTATTGTAGTGTACAGTAAGTCCTCACTTAACGTCCTCCCGCTTAATGTTGTTTCGAAGTTACGTCGCTGCTCCATTAGGGAACATATTCGTTTAAAGTTGTGCAATGCTCCCTTCTAACGTTGTTTGGCTGACTTTAAAAGGGAGCATGGCACAAGTTCCTTTTCTCTGCCTCCTCCCCCTCCCGCTCTCCCAGCGCTTCCCCCGCCGCCAAACAGCTGTTTGGTGGTGGTTAGGACTTTCTGGAAGGGAAAGAGGGAGGGAGGGAGCGGGTAGGGAAGCTGCCCCCCCCCGGCAGGCAGGGCCACCAGGAACACTGGGGCTTTAGGGGCTGCAGGGCCCTGGGCTAAGGGGGCCCTGGAGCCCTGGCCTGCAGCTCTAAAGCCCCTTTCGGAATGCGGCCCTGCGAGCACGGGCCGGAGGACTCAGGAGGAGCAGGGGCAGCCGCGCAGCCAGAGGCCAGAGAGAAGCGGCACTTTCCCCTTCAAAGCCGTCCGGAGAGAAGCAGCGTTCCGGGTGGCCCTGCCTGCCTGGGGGGAGGGGGGCAGCTCCCGAAATCGCGGCCATGGGGGCTGTGCCATGCTGCGCAGAGCCACCTGCACACCCCCTGCCCCAGGTAAGTGCTCTGCATCGCCTGTCCCAGCTCTGATCCTCCTCCCGCAATCCCCCCCAAGCGCCCTCCCGCACCCTAACTCCCTCCCAGACCCCGCACCCCCACCCTGAGCGCCCTCCCGCACCCTAACTCCCTCCCAGACCCCACACCCCACCCTGAGTGCCCTTCCGCACCCTAACTCCCTCCCAGACCCTGCACCCCCACCCTGAGCCCCAGGAGTAATCCAGGGGCACCTCCCCACCACAGTACAGTACTGTATATATAATGCCTTTTGTCTGCCCCAAAAAAATTTCCTTGGAACCTAACCCCCCCCCCCCCCCCCCTCCACATTAAATCTTGTGGAAAAATTGGATTCGTTTAACATCGTTTCACTTAAAGTTGCATTTTTCAGGAACATAACTACAACGTTAAGTGAGGAGTTACTGTATAGGAATTTAATAGTTTGACCCCACTATGTTTCCCTCATATTACGTTTGTTGCGCAAAGAGCAAAAGACATGCTCTTTATATTAAGCCCTGAGTGTCTCATGGCTGTTGTCCCTCGCAGTTGGGCGCTTTAAAGGCGGAGAAAGAGGAAACGCTCCTTGATTTGACTGGGAGATTAATGTAGTTCATACCACATGTAGAGGTTAAAAATGGAAAGGGGTTACATTTATTGGAAAGGATAACAGTGATGAGCAACTGCATTTTCTATAGCAATAACGAACAACAAAATACCACGGAGTGCTAATTTGCGGCGTTTCAAGGGAGATATTTCTAAAGCCAAGTGATTTCTTTATGGCTGAGCTAGAGTGATGTGAGAAACGTGGATACTTCTAGGTAGTGGTTGTAACAGATGCCGGTTTTAAGACAGGATTATTTTTACATGGCCTTGAAGGGATTCAGATACTAGATCAGCCCTGCCTTAACTGAATAGCCAGGGTTGCTTTCAGCTATTGCTGGAGATATAAATCCATGATTGTGTCATAAAAAAATCCATCTGTCAACCAAAAGGAAGGGAGGAGGGGAGTAATTTTCAGTAGTAAATTTGAGGTAGAACAAACTCTAATGGCCTAAAATTAAGAAAGAAAAACACTGGAGTAAATAGTAGGAAGCACTTTATAATGGTGGGGTCAGTTAACAATGGAATAACTGATCACGGTCGGTCATCTGGTCACCAGCAAGACTAGAGAGAGAACTAATGGGAATGCTAGAGAACATTTCTCTGCAGGGGGCAGAAGAAAGAGCCAACAAGCTCCCTCGGTCCTTTCCAATGAGAGCTGTGCATTGCATCCATGACAAACCCCAAAATCGGGCAGCACTCCCCAGGATGTGTTACAAACTTAAAACCCAGCTCTGCTGCAATCACAGATTCACTAAGGTGCACAAATCTTTTAAACACAGCTGGACAGAGAAAGGTAATTCTGTTTCACTGTGGATTTCAAGGTTTCATACTTTTTGTTCCCAGTTAGGAATGAAACCCAGAAGTTTTTAGGATTTTCTGTGAAATTTAAAAAAAACCAAAGGTTTTGGAACAATCAAAGGGATTCGTCTTGATTTCTGCTTTTTATTTGGTATTGTATCATAATATGCAAAATCATAATTATTTCAAAAATTCACAAGAAAAAGTCATTTCAAAAAGGGAAATTTGAACTTTCTTCCTTTGAAATGAAACATTGTCAAAACGATACAATTTTAGGAAGCATTTCAATTTTGATGGAGCTGTATTTTCTGATGGTAAATGACTCCATCAAAATTTCTCCGACCAGCTCTACTTTTAAGCAAACTTTGATGTTTATCATTAAGAAAGCCCTACTTCCAAACAAAATCTGGCATTGGACATGTGAATGTTCATGGGTACAAGATGTCATTTCACCGTGGTTCATGGAGAAGTGTGATCATTTGCAACAAAACCATGAACGCTGTCCTGCAAAGCTGAATGGATAAAGCATTTGCCCCTTTGAAGGCAGATTTGTTTTAACATAGGTGCTACAGTGAGCGTAAGAAAAACAATTCCCAATGTGAGGTGGACTCAGAACAGACACAGAAAAGGCACTTTCCCCCACCCCAATTAAAAATCACTCATGCCATTGGGTGCATGAATGTCATGGTAAGGATCAGAGGTCAATGCTTCTCTTCTGGGAGCTGTGACTCTACCCGTCACAGGCAGTAGCATTCAAGTGACCTGCAAAGCCAGCTGCTCCTGACAAAAGCACAGATTAGACCAGCCGACTTGTTGCAAAAGACAGAGCAAAGCAGTAGAGGAGGGAGCCACCAGATGCTTATATACCTGCGCTCCCCTCTGGGTAGAGGCAGGTGATCGTAGTCCCAGATGTGCAACCTTAGCAGTAGCTTTCAGCACCGGCATTCACCCCCCTAGCCTACATGCAGCCATATGTGCATGCTAGGGAGACGGCCGTTCACCTAATGAAATGAAGACAGACCAACCACATCAGAACGGGAAGTAAAGAGATCTGTAACAGCTGTTTACATTTTAAAAATAAAAGCCATCTGAAGAGATGGAGTTATAGATACTAAAATAGACATTTAAGGAGCCATCTTCTGCAAGAGTATTTGGACAGCAAAGCAGCAGGCAGGGGATGACTATGTGTGTGTCCAGATGACAGCACAAGTCAGTGCTTTCGTGGCTGTCAGGTTAATTTCCCCTGAGCCCCCAGCTCCGACACCTGGCCTCTGTTACATGACACGTCGTTATATTTTTGCAACTTATGGTGTCCATCACCACCCCCAGGCAGTCACTGGACAGCTGTGATAAATGACACACGGCGCAGCTTATTATACACATAAAACCCTCTTCACTTGGTGGTCCTGCGGTTTACCTAATACGGTTTACTCCTTTTCTGCTTGGATTTGTATATAGGCTCCTACGATGGGACACCCACCCTATGCTTCGCACAGCCCCCTCAGAGACGCTCTCTCCTGTACATACCACCGTGCAGTTTGTTCACAGGGTTTCACTCCACCACCTTTTATGTACTAGTGCAGTCACAGTGTTTACAATGTCCTCCAATTTTATTACCCCTTCTCCAAAGGTGGGGGAGAGAAATGGTGTCTCCTCCCAGAGAACTCCCTTGTGAAGCCCTATTAGCCTGTCTCTCTTCTGCTTCTCCCCCACTTCAATTCCTTCCTGTGCTTTTCTCTATTCTCCTTGTTAAGATGCTAATTAGCTCATTAGCGAACCAAATCAGATTGGGGCTGGGAATCCAGAACCTCACTGCTTAACCAGTGACCAGAATGTTGGGTTATTTGCTGCTTCCCAGCATTTTGTCACAGCTCCATTTAATATACAGTAACAAACACCAAATTACTGATGCAAAACAATGCTTGACTATTCGTTGCCAAGCATATGTTTCCACTTGTTTGAACACCTTTTATTAATCAGCAAATGTTCAGTCAATTACTATTCTGAACATTTTGCCCTTTAATATCACCAGTCAAAGACTATCAACCTGCTTTAGAAATATTAACTTCAGGCCACCACTCTGCGGTAGGTCAGAGATACTAAAGGAACACTTCTGGGGTGAAACACAATAGCTGTCTGACTGCAGGCAGCAACACTAAACACCAGTTTAACAAAAGAGGTGGTGGAGAATACGGTACACACAGTTGAAATCACAAGTGCCATTTGGGAAGGCGAAATGTAGTTACCGAAGTTGGAATTTGGCGAGGACACCACTCCCACTCTTACAGACTGAAGGGATTAACAATTACTAGTGGTCAAAACCATGGTTTTAGGGCAGGGTTTCTCAAACAGGGGTCGCCGCTTGTGTAGGGAAAGGCCCGCACCGCTTCCAGCAGCTCCCATTGGCCCGGAGCAGAGAACCGCGGCCAGTGGGAGCCGCGATCGGCCGAATCTGCGGACGGGGCAGGTAAACAAACCGGCCCGGTCCGCCAGGGCCTTTCCCTACACAAGAGGTGACCCCTGTTTGAGAAACCCTGTTTTAGGGCTCATCTGAAAGAAGGCACCTGGCAAAGAAATGCAGCTCCCCAGCACCACGATTGCCATTGATTCAAAGGGACGAGCATCACTGGTCTTACCATCACTTCCTGCAGCATCTTATGGAAGAGTTATGTAAAACTTAGCGCACTCTAACTTTTCTATGGACTTTTTAAACCAACCTATATAACAAGGAGATCATTCTTCATTAAATTCTATAGGTTTTGAGAGAAATGTCTAAAGAACTCAACTGCTTTTATCTCTATTACAATTCTTTAGGACTTTCCCCTAAAGGCACTTTCCTTGGAGACCTCCCTTCCAAATACTGACCCAACTCAACACAATTTAGCTTGTAAGGGCTCAGTAGAGAGCAGCATGCCAACTAGGTGTAATAGTGATGACATAGATATACCTATCTCATAGAACTGGAAGGGACCCCAAAAGGTCATCGAGTCCAGCCCCCCGCCTTCACTAGCAGGATCAAGTACTGATTTTGCCCCCAATCCCTAAGTGGCCCTCTCAAGGATTGAACTCACAACCCTGGGTTTAGTAGGCCAATGCTCAAGCCACTGAGCTATCCCCTCGCTGGATATTTCAGTAAACTATATTTAATACAATTCAATATTTGAGTTATATCTACTATGTGTTTCACGTACGTTCCTTCACCCAAGTACACTTTACATCACTGTCTGAGCTTTTATATATGAATACCTCTATCTGTCCTCAAGGACTGCATGTCACAGGTGCTATTCTACTTGCCACGGAGGACTAAACAGGAGTTTCTTTTGGCGTTTTACTGCCACTGCTACTCCTTAGTCCTTTGGAGAAGTCAATGTTGAGTAGCAATAGGGCTCCTGGTCAAGGGGCTACCAGAGGGAAGCGCCAGAACTGAGAGCAGGAGAAGGACAAAGAAAAGGGTTACTTTGGAAACTTGGATGGAAGGATGGAGGCAAAGGGCAGTAGACAGTGACAAAAACGAGGAAGCAGCTGAGTGTTGGGTAGAGCTTGGAAGGAAGACAACAAGGAACTTAAATTAGTTGCAGAGAGTCATGGGAAGCCAGTGAAAGAATCTGAATGGGCTGGATGGGGTCAGAGAATGGGCAATACAGACTAAGGAACAGCCTCTTTAGACAGCACTGTCTGTTCTGCAGGAGGGGACAGAGCAACATGCCTACATGTTACTAATGAATGACTTTCCCACCACTAATGATGTTTATTGGGACAGGAAGATCTACTCAAAAGGCCTGTATTATCCTTCTGCTAAATATAGGGGGTGTATCACTAGTAAACCAAGGCTTTTTATCCTCTCACCATGATAAGGGAGATTTAAATTTTTTCCCCCTGTGGTTTTCAATGGAGAAATTAAGCAAGGATGACACAACATCTGTTTATAAGATTTATTCTTATTTCCATGATCGTAGACATTCCAGAGCCAGAAGAGCAGAGGTTGAATATCTTTCACTTCTGATTGTACATTGCCTGCGTTTAGGATATATACAAGTTACGGGTCTCATCCTGTCCCCATTGCAGTTAATGGATCTTAACTGAATTCTTATTAGAACCTGAATGCTTTATCTGGGTACACAATCACTATACAAGACTCTCAGATATAATCCTTTAAAGCTAGTGCAGTTTTCCAGCTTCTCGTCTCTTGAAGTCCATTTTAAAAGTTACTTCGTGAGATGCATGTACAAATACTCTGTGGTCTGGATGGGATTAGGACCAACTATTTCAGATATCCATCTTAAGCTTTTTGGGTCAGGAACTGGGTTTTGTGAAATTGGCATCTAAACCAGAAAAGCCTTAAGGCCAGAATTACAAAGGGCTCATAACATGAAAAATGATGTAAAGAGTAAGGAGTGAGTGAGTGGGAAATGAATAATCGGAACTTTTAAAAACCTGCCTGAGAGGAGAGGTATGGGTTCTGAGCAAGGGTCTGGATCAAGTCTTATTAAGGATGGATGCATCAGTTTGAATAAAGGAAGACCTCCTTCCTTGGGGCACACAAAAACCTCAGTCCTGACTTGCAAACTTCTGTGTTATCTTGAACATAGACAGCAGTGTTGAACTGGTCCCACTTGTGAGATGGGCACAAATGGGGACGACATCAGACTCACAAACTTCATTTTCATTTGAACCTTGATGTCCTACTGGACCAGTCTCTGATTTGTTCACACCACTGTAAATCAGAAGTAATTTCACCCAAAGTCAACAATTACTCCAGATTCATACTGGCATGGTATAGAACCATGCCCAGGCTGTTTTCTTTTCACAATCTAGCATACTTTTAGATAGGAAACATGTGTCTGTTCTCAAGACTTCCAATGTGTCGCAATAAATAGTCATGCCCTTTTTAAAAATCAGTTACTTGGGAAAGTAGCAAACAAAATTAAATGGCTACTTTGGAGCTTTTGACTCCAAATTCAGTATTCAGAGAAAGGTTGGTTCTATAGCTTGAAAGATAAATTGTTGGCTACCTTATTCTTAGCATTGCTGGATTTTTGTTGCATCTAGTAGTGCACATTTTTTTAATGTAATTTCTGATCAGGTTAGTTTTCAGTAACAACTTTCAGCATATTGCGGGTCAAGGTTAAGAGGTAAAGGGAAACGGCAGAGGGGATATGCCTTATTGCTCTTTGAGCTGGTGACGGCTGCTTGTAGTAACAGCATGGGAGGCTTGAGGCAGAAATTAAAGGAGTTATTGTAATTCCGGGGGAGGAGAGTTAGGAGAGAAGCAAAAAAGTAGCGTTTGTGAGAAGTCGGCAAATTACAACAATATGCAACTGCACGGGAATTGAATGAATATTGGCTCTAAAAACTTCCATGTCAACTTGATTTCAAAGCGTCGGCTATTTGGTCCAGTCCATTGCAACAAAGACTGGTTTTCTTGAGAAAAAAAACACGTTAAGTTGGAGGCTAGTTTAACTGAGTCTGGAGTATATCTTTAAAACCAGAACCTGTCTCCCTGCAGGGTCAAACTTGCATAAGGCTCTCACTTTTTGCTTATGCTGTGCAGGTTGAAAGGGCTCTGGCCATAGGAAATATATTCGCAATTAATCTTTAAAGCAATACACTCAGCCTTCGAAGTTCAAGAGAACCATGTGGACAACTGCTGTTACATACCTTTGTGGTGTAGCAAAAAGAATGGCGGGGGCTTTGTAAATAGCATTGAAGTATCTAATATGCCAACCCACAATGACGCAGGACAAATGGGTAATCGGCCAGAGCTAAATCCACACAGTAATCTAATATGATGCATCCAGCTGTACCTAACAATTTCTGGTCCTGTAACCTATTATGCTTCATGACCTCTGAATGCTTAAGACTAGTTTTAGAAACCAAACAGAGACAGTGTCCCTCTGATTCATTCTTCTGTCATCAAATTGTAAATTGAAAGCTCCCTTTAGCAAAGAAGAGTTAAGATTCCGTCTCTTCCCAGGCTTGTCTCCGTAATACTGGAATTAAAGATAATCACTTCAGGTCTAAATTTTAAGAAGCATCCTCTGCTTTTTGGGAGTCCAACTTGAGACATCCTGGTCCTGATCTTTAGAGTTGCTGGGAACCTGTTGTTCCCATTAACTTTAAGTAGGAGTTGTGGTTGCTCATCACTTCTGAAAAAAAAAAATCAGACTCAAGGGATAACATCCGGATCCAATTAAGTTAATGAGAGTTTTGCATGTGGCCAGGATTTCACCCAAAGAGTCTAAAATTGGGCACTGAAAAAAAACAGGAAAATGTTGGCCTTGGATTCAAGTAAACAGTAAATTCAAGTAAAATTGTGTCAACAGGGCAGAAAGGTTATTTATTCTTAATCAACTATTCACACTCGCATGAAGGGGGTTGAGCTAATAGCTGAATTTGGGGTTGTGAAGTAAATTCCCCCACAGGACTTATTGGCTGGTTGGTATCTTGGGGAAGTGTCATGTATATGTAAACCTTTGTTTTTCTACCTATCTGATTTTCCATGCATACTTTTAGGAGGTTTGAAAGGGTTTGGTTCATTCGTATTTGTAATATTTGCTCACTTCTGCACATCCTGATTTCATCCTGATTTCTGGGACTGGAAGCAGACATGCCAGAATTACTGCAAAAACAGATATAACGCTGGTATTTCAGGAGCTACCAAAACCAGACAGAGGAAAGATCTGCTAGAACCCGATTTCCAGACCAAAAAGTATACGAACTATTAGATGCTTCAACAAACTAAAATGCCTAGTTTTGAGATTTGCCTCTTATGAATTATTGCAAATACCTTGCTGGTTCCCTTCATATACACCAGGTAGAGTTGCTCAGTGCAACATTGTTATTACAGTTATAGCTGCATTCGTAACAAGTTCTCTCTAGAGACAAATACTGGTTTCCTTGAACACCATGGAAGTTTTGTCATGAATGTCAGTGAAAACAGGATGTGTCTCTAATTGACTAAATCATCCCTAATTCCACTGCTGGGCAAGTGACGGTTTTGTAATCATTACTGGGAACGAATTGCTGATCAAATGTATTTAACGTGTACAAAAAGAGGCCTATTGAAACAGAAAGGGCATCAGCTGAATAAAGGCGCAATACTTAATAGAGCTGAAAATCAAAACATTGCGCTACTAGTTAATCAGAACAGTAAGGGGGAGTTGTTCAAATGCCAGTATAATGGGAGAGAGAGTGGGTGAGACAAGCTTTGGAGCTGCACAGAGGTCTTCTTCACGTCTCCTGAAGTTGACCAATTAAAGATATTTTGATATACTGGGTGTCTCATATCCTGGGAACCAAAAACAGCGACAGCACTACAAACAGCATAATTTGGACAGTTATCTAACCTCACCCACCTAAGCAGCTCTTATCAATGTTTGGCGAATCAATTGTGTGTTGGGCTTTCAAACCACAGATTCTCTGATAATGTAGCTGCCAACAAGGATCACGCCTTTTTATGTGAAACTGTCTGTTACAATGGGGGTTTCTGTTTGTTGTTATTCCAGAATGTTTAATTAAGTTTTCCCCATGCTGGATGGCTAGATTGCTGGGACGTCTGACATTGGCCCGTATTGGAGACGGCATCCTAGACTGAATTGCTCATTGATGTGCTAGGGGATGGAGATTCTCACACTCAACACCGATCGCTAATGCCTACATTTTCGAGGCATTATGCAGGGGTGTAAGATGCATGGCTCTCGCTGGCTTTCATGGAAGCAGCAAACCTAAAATCCAGCACAATGCTTGGAGAACACTCCCTTAAAATTATTCATCCCAAGTGGCCAAAACATCATCCTTAATAGTCTGGTATTTGTGAAGTGTGATCATTTAATTACGGGGATTGCCTTACAACCATAATTAGATTTCAACAGCATGCTGAGCTGCAATGCAACTTCCAGTATTATATTGAAATGCTTTCTTACCTGTATTGTATGTTTAGTCTGAATTCTACATTGATCGGGACTTTAAAACAAATATAATCTGCAGGTTATAGTTCAAATAACTTGTGAGGCAGTCTCCACTGAACATAGCCTGCCCAGGATTCACAACACAGCCCTGTCAGATGATCACGAGGGTTTTTCTTCTCCACTAACCAGCCGCCATTATATTAATAACCTGTTTTAACGAGCACCATGTGCAACAAGAGTCCAGGAAAACCCAACATTTGGCGAAGGGAGAAGGATACTGAATCCCTTGTTGACACGACAGACTAAATTCCAGAGGGCCGCCTCCAACTGCACTGGTTTGCACAAATGCAGGTGTTTGAACGTATGTCTGGAGAGCCTTTGAAAACTGAGCCTCTATATTGGATCCCATCACTCCCTTTCCTCACAGACCACGACTTACTGACAGGCCAAGCACTCTCTAGTGGTGTTTATTATTTACCAGTTGTTTATGGCCAAGCACATTTCAGCCATTCAAGAAAGGATATTCTCTGACCCAGGGAACTCACAGACTAAAGACAGACTGGCAGGGATTAGGAGAAGAGGAACACCCAACAGAGATGAGTTTAGTACAGGTCCACAACTAAAACACAGAGCTGGGGATCAGGCAATGTGAATTCTGTTCCTGGCTCTGCCTTGCTCCGTGAGCTTAGACAAGCTGCTTCCCCGTGTGCCTCAGTTTCTCCATCTATAAAATGGGGATTATAATAGTCACGTCACAAGAGTGTTGATGGAATAAGCCTTCATAAAGTACTTTAAGGTCCCTATGTTCTATAGGAGAGGCAATGTGACCTTGTGAGTAGGACATTGGACTGGAACTCAGGAGGGCCAGACTGTACTCCTGGCGCTTCCACTGGCCTGCTGCGTGACCTTAGGCAAGTCACTTCCTCACTCTGTACCTCAGTTTCCCCATCTGCAAAAATCGGGATATGGCCACTAACCTCCTTTGTAAAGCCCCTTGAGCGCTACTGATGAAAAGTGCTAGATATGAGCGTTAGTAATTATTAATAGGGCAAGAGCCTCAGAAGTCCAACAATTTTTAATTATTATTATAAGACACAGCTTTTCAATCACTTTTTAGTTCTGCTCATGCTCAGCTATTCCTCTCCACGTTACCCAAGGTCCAAGAAAGCGGTACCACAGTGCTTCTTACTACTGTGAGAGTGTAACATGACTACAGCACACCACGCAAGCCGTGTTATAGACATGCTCACACACAATCTGAAGTCTTCCCCCCCCACACACACCCCTTTCCTACAGGCAAACAATGCACTGAACTCTGAGTCAGGCAGTGACTCCAGGGGGAAATCAAATGCTTCACAGATTATGAGTCGTAATTGTCTTTTGTGTCGAAGCTGATGAAAATTGCATAGTTTTGGGTCTGGTAATGTCATAACAGTTACGTTTTTCTCAGACACCGTTATTTATGTCTCTCTGGTTTTAAGAGGCGCTGTACTTGTGCATGAGGACAGCTGTGTGCATCAGATGGGGTTAGAACATGCATTTTTTACCTGAAGGAAATATGCTGAAGGTAGCTTTAAAATTGGATTGAGACCATAATACAATTCTCTCCCACAGTGCATTTCATGGGAACTCTGGCTAGGGGTCCTTGATGCAGTTAAGTAACACAGAACAGCAAAGCACACCTGTAACAGTGCCTAGTACTTCTCATTTCAGACGGTTATCCCTGTGTCGACAGTGGTCCTCATTAATTCCTGTTGTGGCACTGTTCAGGGAGGAAGGCCACAGCTCAGGATGGTGAAATTATTCAATACAAATAGCATTCATCGTGAGAGTCGCACTTTTTCTGCTGGTGGATGGTTCACAAGCCAAGGCAGAATATTACAAATGTCCATTGCTCATATGTATTTACTCAGAAGTTCGTGCCAACAAATTTCAGCCTATGGGTTGTCTTAAAACTGCTCACTTTGACTGTTTGGTATTTACTATTTGCAGTAATTGATTGGAAACCAAAGTCACACTATCTTCACCCTGATTGCCTTTGACTAGGTCCCTCACCAAAGGCTCTTAAGCAATGGAAGCAGTCCTGAGATAAGAGGGAAGGTTCTCTCATGGATTAGTAACTGGTTAAAAGATAGGAAACAAAGGGGAGGAAAAAATTATCAGTTTTCACAGTGAAGAGAGGCAAATATTGGAGTTCCCCCAAGGAACTGTACTGGGACCAGTGCTGTTCAACATATTCATAAATGATATGGAAAAGGGGGTAAACAGTGAGGTGGCAACTTAGGTGCTGACTCCATGGGTGCTCTGGGCCCCAGCACCCACCGGCGGGCCCCATTGGTTAGCTCCTTTCTTTCCACCCAGTGCCTCCCACCCACCAAGCATTCAGCGGTGGGCAGGAGGCATTGGGAGAGAGGGGGCGGAGAGAGGCGGGGCAGGGCAGGAAGAGACAGGTTCGGGCTCAAGCACTCCCTGGGGAAATCAGAAAGTCGAGGCCTCAGGGTGGCAAAGTTCACAGACAATACTAAATTACACAAGATAGTTAAGTCCCAAGCAGACTGTGAAGAGTTACAAAGGGATCTCTCAGAACTGGGTGACTAGGCAACAAAATGGCAGATGAAATTCAATGTTGATAAATGCAAAGCAATGCACTTTGGAAAACATAATCCTAACTATGCATATAAAATGATGGGAACTAAATTAGCTCACGAAAGATCTTGGAGTCACCGTGGACATAGGCGCCGACTCCGTGGGTGCTCCGGGGCTGGAGCACCCATGGGGAAAAATTGGTGGGTGCTCTGCACCCACTGGCAGCTCCCAGCCCCGCCACCCAGCTCACCTCTGCCTCCACTCCGCCTCCACCTTCTCCCCTGAGCGCGCCAAGTGCCCGCTTTTTCCCCCTAGCGCTTGTGCTGCGAAACAGCTGTTTCGCACGGCTGGGGAGGGGGGAGGAGGGGGAATGCAGCGCACTCGGGGAAGAGGCGGGGCCAGGGTGGGGATTTGGGGAAGGGGTCCAATAGGGGCAGGGAGGGGGTGGAGTTGGGGCGGGGACTTTGGGGAGGGGGTTGGAATGGGGGCGGGGCAGGGACGGGGAAAGGGTGGAGTCGGGGCAGGGTTGGGGGCACGAGCACTCACCGGTGCCGGGGAAAGTTGGTGCCTATGGCCATGAAAAGTTATCTGAAAACATCGGCTCAATGTGCAGCAGCAGTCAAACAAGCTCACAGAATGTTAGGAACCATTAGAAAAGGGATAATTAACAAGACAGAAGATATCATAATGCCACTACATAAATCCATAGTACGCCCACACCTTGAATACTATGTGCAGTTCTGGTCACTCAATATCAAAAAATATATATTGGAATTGGAAAAAGTACAGAGAAGTGTAACAGAAATGAGGTGGGAGTATGGAACAGCTTCCATATGAGAAGAGATTAAAAAGACTGGGACTTTTCTGCTTGGAATAGAGAGGAGAAAGGGGGTTATAACAGAGGTCTATCAAATCATGAATAGAGTGGAGAAAGTGAATAAGGAAGTGTTATTTACCCCTTCACATAACACAAAAATGAGAGGTCATCCAATGAAATGAATAGGCAGCTGGTTTTTAAAAAAAATATATAAGGAAGTACTTCACGCAAGGCAGTCAACCTGTGGAACTCATTGCCAGGGGACATTGTGAAGGCCAAAAATATAAGTTCAAAAAAGTATGGGTTCAAAAAAGAACTAGATAAATTCACGGAGGACAGGTCCATCAATAGCTATTAGCCAAGATGGTCAGGGATGCAGCCCCATGCTCTGGGTGTCCCTAAACCTCTGACTGCCCGAAGCTGGGACTTGACGACAGGGGATGGATTATTCAATAATTGCCCTGTTCTGTTCATTCCCCATGAAGCATTTGACACCAGCCACTGTCAAAAGACAGGACATTGGGCTAGATGGACCATTGGTCTGACCCAGTATGGCTGTTCTTATCTTCTCATGTTCTTATTGGATGACTAAAATTTTGTAAAACAGCACCATGTGATGGATGGCAACCACTGCTTTTTCCAGTTGGCATTTTCAGACAGAAATTGCTTGTGCTAAATTAAAAGACACTTTCAGGATTCACAGACAGCCTTATCAGCCTTTCACATATTTCCAAACAACAAAAGATGGGACTCCACAAATAGAAACGAGCCAAACTTGCTGCTTGTACCTGCTCAAATATTAGTGAATTACTTTTTGCATTATTCAATCAGCTCTCATGGCCCCTTCACTATTTTATTATCTGTAACGCAATGGCACCTAGGCGCCCCAGTCATAGACCCATAGGGTTAGACGGGACCGCAAGGGTCATCTCATCTAACCTCCTGCCAAGATGCAGGATTTGTTGTGTCTAAACCATCCAAGACAGATGGCTAGCACCCCATTGTGCTAGGTGCTGTACAAACACAGAACAATGAGACAGCCCCTGCCCCAAAGAGCTTTTCTCTGACATCTCATCTGCAGACACCGGCCTCCTCGCTTATCACTTAAGGAGGAGAATTTTGTTCCTCTCCTGAGGCAACTGCCCCAGTCCCAAGACACCATTTCTATAAGATGTAACTAAATCAGTTCCTATGAGAACATACATATATTAAATGCCCATTGAAATGAACAGATAGCAGTGATGTACGTAGCATCGACATAGACCGTGGTGGCTTAACCACCCAACTGGGGTTCTAACAATCCACATTCAGATCAGTGGAATTACCCTGATGTAGCAGGAATCGGACTCAGGCCCGCAATATCAGTCGTGAACATTGCACAGAAACTGACATGAGCCTTTGGATAATGATGTAAAAGACTTGTTTGGTTCACAGGGCTGGATTCGGCTTTGATTTCTGAGGCTCAGTGACCCCTGAGTTTCTCTTTGAGTGGTTGCAAAAAGCTCACAACAAACACTGTTTAAACTGCCAAGTTTCACCTGGCTTCAGTCCCAAGTCCCCAACTGACCTAGGCTTATTGAACCATTAATACATAGATAGCTGCAACCACTGCAGGGAGAGGGGGAAGTAAAGGACCTTATTATCCTAGTGATGTCCTCCTCATTACAGCACAGCCGTGCACATTTATACTCCAGGTCCACTTGCCCCCGGGTTTTCTTAGATGGATGAACCTCTGCCATTCATACAGCCTGGGCCAAGTTCTGTAACAAACCTAGGTCATTTCTGAGCTCTCCACTAGGATTGCTGAGCCTGTTATATTTCTCCTGTTGTTGCATTAGTTATCCAGCCAGTCTAAAACAGACTACTGGGTTCCCACCCTACTCCTTTCTGGACTCCCTTTCCCAAATCACAGGGATCTTGTGCTGTAATTCATTAAGAGATTGGTGGCACAAAGTACATGGCAGCTGGAAAGGTGGGAAGGCAGCAATAGTTAATCTCAGCATTGCTTCTTCCTGTATCAGACTCAGAAGTAGTCCCAGAGAGGCAATGCAAACTCCTCTTCACTCACTCCTCCCTAAAGTCCCAGGCTTTCTATCTCACATGCCTTTTTGAGAGCAGCCCTATTGTTTCTGGCAGGATGGGCAGAGCACAAGAGCTGTACAATACAAGTCCCCTTTTCTCAGGATATACATTGGTCATCCTAGGGCAGGAAAATGCTTAAGGCAAGGCTTCCTCCTTGCATCCCTCTTCCTCCATCTCCAGTTTGCTCCGCTACCATGCTGGCCCCCCCATTGTCACATTGGTGGTTGATTGGTTACACAATCTGCATCGGGCATGTTTCTGTTTCATAATCTCACCAGGAATTTATAGCACTGCCCGAAACTGTCTCCTGAGATGCTACTGCAATCTGAACACTCCCACTGTGGCGGGAAATAATTGTTCAAAGCTGATAGTTTCCCTTGAGTTTCTGACCTTCTGACAATAGAAGCTTTAATGTAAAGTTTGGCCACCATACTCACTGCACCAAACTGCACGTGCATCACAGAGCGTCGGCCCCGTCATTGCATGCCAGAGATTGCCATCGGATGTGCACGCAATTGCCACTGAAGCGAGTGGGTATCCTGAGCATGAGGATAGAATTTGGCTCTCTAATTCAGCAATAGGTGGAACAAAGATCTTGCTACATACATAACGGACACCCAGTTGAGCTCTGCATTGTACATTAAGTGACTGTACATAGAATTGGATGCATATTTCAGTACAGTGGGTCCTAAAATTAAGTGCAGTATCAACTTTGTGTGAGAAACGTCCTCTCTTGGGGGTATTATACAATACATGCTGACCTTGCAAGCCTCAATCTTCCCCCCCCCCTAAACGTCAATGCTCTTAATAATACCTAGCTCTCACATAGAGCTTCACAGACCTGTAGATCCGAAATTATAATTACTAGCACTCCAAAGAACCCTCAAACTAGAATCACAAAAACGATAATTTCTGATAAAATGCAAAATCTCCGAACAGCAACATATCTGTGGTATCCCAGGCGCCTTCAACCAATGTACAGAGATTCAATAGTGAGGGCTATTGTTGATGTAGAAAGCTCAGTATATCACAAGTAATTAAGAGCTGCACACAGCACTAACTCAGGTCCCAATCCTGTAAATTACATCGTACAAGCAGACCCTTGTGTGCACGCACTACCCCATTGAGTTCAGTGGGGTTCCATGCAGGCAAAGCAGTACCCGGCCTCCTCACATGCAGCATAACTTGCAGAATCAGGGCCTACATTCCCAGGGTCCTGTCCCACCGCCGAGAGCTCAGTGTAAAACCTGGGCTCCACAAAGCGTTTTGAGATCTACTGATGAAAAGTGCTATACAAGAGTCAGGTGTTTTTATCATTAATATTATTATTTCTGTAGGGGCAGTCACCTATTTACTTGATCCAAAATCCCAGTCAGGAACCCAGCAAGGCTATATCCCCAAGACATTAGCACCTAAATATCTCCAGAGTGCAATACCATCATCACAGCCTACAGCCGGCTTGTTCAGAAAGCAGTATAGAAAAGTTAGACCCATTTCCAGAGTATATGGCTACTAAATAAACATAGAACAATTTAAGCAGTATCATTAGGACACACTTATAACTGAATTAGAGCATAAGCTTTCGTGGGCTACAACCCACTTATATATGCATCCGAAGAAGTGGGTTGTAGCCCACGAAAGTTTATGCTCTAATAAATTTGTTAGTCTCTAAGGTGCCACAAGTACTCCTGTTCTTCTTGCGGATACAGACTAACACGGCTGCTACTCTGAAACTTATAACTGAGTGGATACAACTGTGCCATAAGCATTCAACCTACAGACACATTCCTTCCCACCCTATAGTCTCGCAACCCACATCTCCCATGATTCACCAGACAGGTCTTTGCTTATGGCCTATCTAAACCTTGCAGGTATTCCACACCTTCCTAGCATGGGCCACAGAGTAGGGGGGAGCCACCTGGGCCAGGGCCCAATCCCTTTTAGAACTATACATGTAGGGGCACACAGCTCCAGCACTTTAAACAGTAGTGGACATGCAGCTCCTGGCAGGCTGGGGAGGGTGGTGGCTCCAGGTCTTTCTTCACCATCTCCATAGCTACCATCCAACCCAGAAATGTTGCAGTTTCCTGCTTTCTAAATCACCCAGACCAGAACCCACCCAAGCCCCTCGTGGGCTGGACTGAAGCAGAGGTGCCTCCAGAAAACCAGCCTGGGCAGAAACCATGTCCCATTAAATCTTTCCGACCTGGAGCATTTGGGATGGGGGGCTGGTGGACTGTCACTGTCACCTCGTGGCACCAGAGTTTGATCCAGGTGGAGAGAAGCCTCCGGCTCCATCTCCCCATCAGGACTCTATTCTGCCACCCCAACTCCTTCCTTGCTCACCTGCCTCCCAGCTCCATCAGGATTTTACCCCCACCTTAACCTGCTATCTAGGTGAGTGGTTTTGCTTTCATTCTATTCCAAAGCAACCATGTTAAGTACTTTAGTGTGTAACCTCTAAGAGTATTTGAATTTAGCTTTTTAAAAAGGGATTTTCAGTATATTATGTAAAGGTTCACTAGGTAAGTTATTTACTGCTTCCCTCCTGTAACGCATCTTTTAAGCAATGCAATTTAAACAGTCTAGCTTAGAAATTGTCACATTAAATATTGGTCATTTATTTTTATGAAACCGACCAATTTGTTTTCTGGCAAATACAAATGTAAACAATTCAGCATAAAGCAGCACAAAGTAACATTTCAAAGCAGCAATCGTAAGAGTAAATCCAACCAGAATTTACTGTCTCATACTATCATCCAGGTGCACCAACTTAAATATGGTCTTTAGCCAATCCACTGTGGAAAAGACAATGCTGAAATGTACTAAACGGAGCAAATCCTTGCCCCGCTCATTGCCCATTTTAAATGGTTGCCCCACAGCCCCTGCTTCCCAGCAACCCGGTGCAACAACCTAACGCACTGGTGTAAGCAGCTTCGGTACGAATGAGAATGCACAGCCAGGACACCTACATTGTGACATCCTCTCCTCTGGCTTCCTCTCCTCTGTCATCGGCGTGAGATAGAGCGAGGGGTTCAGTGCAATCGCAGGGCAGCACTTCCCTATGCAGCTTCCGAGTCTTCTGCAGCTCCCTGGGTGCAACCCCTCTGGCCGGTGAGGAAGTCACTGGTTCAGCCCTCGACAACTGGAGCGCCCCTCCACCTCAAGCAGTAGCAAGGTGGGGAGGCAGGAGTCTAGTCCACATGCACGTCAGAATCAAGAGACGCTTGGAGGGGACCAGAGGTGGTGAGGGAACCAGTTGGGGGATGAGGGTATCAGGAAAAGTCAGGGCTGTGGGACAGGGATTGTCAGTGGAAAGGGAAGAGCCTTGGGCAGCCCAGGCACGTTGTGAAATGGAGGAGCAGCTTTCTCCATCATGTCCCCCTCCATCTCTCCTCCTCCTCCTGTTGTTTTTCCATTTCTGCCTTCCTGGGGGCACCATTCTAGCCTGGAAGAACAGAGAGGTAGGAGCCAGAGCACACACCTAGCTTCAGGAAACTGGGTGCTACAGCAGCCCCACATGGCTGGGGGAAGAACAGCAGCTGTCTACCTGCAGCCCAGCTGAACGCTTGAGATCCCTGCAGGGGTGCAAAGAGGTACAATGGGCCAAGAAGCTTTGCCACCCTGCAGTCAGTGTACCTGAAGTTTGAAGTTTTACGGTCCATTTCGCTACATACTTTTTACTAATGCCAGCATTACTACTTCATTTGCTTGTTTCCAACACCGCCTCCGGAGTTAAATGTGCAAGTGAAAATGCTGCCTATTTCAAGTTACAGCAGAATGACGAGTCTGCACTGGCTATCGGGGAAGTAACTAAAGCTGATCTAAGCAAGAGATTGGCTGGTCCCTAGCCACAGCTAAAAAGTGTTCACTAATCAAGTCCAAATTAGTGTCATGCAAATCTTCCTCATTTCCTGAGAATAATTCATTAGAGAACACACTTCAGCTGGGACAAGGCAAGGTGTGGAGTTTCCCCCATGCGCAAAATGCAGATTAGTTACTCCCTTGTCAGTTGCAGAGAGATGTGTGATGGTGAGTCTTAGGCTCACAATCACTCTTGTTAATTTCTCTGATCACATCTCCTGCTTGCTGGTGGCAATCTTTTGGTGCTGGAGGTGTTCTAGAGAAGTTAATGGATCGATAAAGCTGTCATTCTTTATGGTGTGTTTGAATATCTAATCTCAGATGATATCACAAGCATTGGGGATCACAAAGATTCATAAATAAATATTACATAGAAAAAATGTGGTAAAGTTCACACATATACTGGGATATATATGCACAGACATACTGATATGTACCTACACACACAGCTATATCTGATTACACTATGGAATAGAAACTGAAATCAGAATACACAATGTAAGGCCCTGATTCTGCAAATATTTATTTCTGTGCTGGACTTTACATATCTAAGTAGTCTCATTGATTTCAATGGGGCTCTGCATGGCCTCAAGGTTTGCCCATATGGGGCCTATTGCATGGCTAAGATATTTTCTGTTTTAAATTAACTAACATTCAGAAGCAATAAATAGCCACATTTGTTACATTTTTCTCTTTGTGATGTCCCAGCAGAATCTCTGGTCCATTCTCGGCTGCATCATGCTGGGTGATAATCAATTAAAGCTGCCTTAGTCCTTTCTGCCCTTGTGCCGGAACAAGCCTCCAAGAGGAAAGTGCTTCTCAGAGCCCTGACATCTGAATGTGTTGTTAAGGAAGAGGTGTGTATCACATACCCAGTAATTCACTTAGGTTTGAAAGCCACAAGTGGTGTTTTGAATGGCAATTGGCTAGTGGAGTCCGTAAATAAATGACATGATTTATCAAGCCTTGGCTCACATGGGAAACAGCCCAAGAAAGTGACCCTGAAACTACTGCCTTTGGTTGCACAGTTTGAACACATTCTAGCTGATTCATAAATCCTAAGATGGGGGAGGGGTGGATTTCTCTGGCAGGGGCGTTCAGACCTCTATAATGAAGAGGGATACGATGTGCCAAATACAGGTACATTTTGGGCTTAAACAAACCAAAGTGAAATGAGCAGTTAGCTGTTTTAGCTCTGTGTGGGTGGCCATACTTGTTTTTGAAAGTGGGTCCAATCATTCCTCTGGAGCAGCGGTTCTCAACCATTCCAGACGACTGTACCCCTTTCAGGATTTGTCTTGCGTACCCCAGGTTTCACCTCACTTAAAAACTACTTGCTTACAAAATCAGACACACAAATACAAAAGTGGCACAGCCACGCTGTCACTGAAAAATTGCTGACTTTCTCATTTTGTCTGTATGAAATTTTAGTTTGTGCGGACTTCGCTCGTGCTTTTTAGGTAGCCTGTTGTAAAACTAGGCAAATATCTAGTTGAGTTGATGTACCCCCTGGAAGACCGCTGCGTACCCCCAGGATTGTGTACCCCTGGATGAGAACCACTGATCTAGAGTTCTTCCACGGGTAGGGAGGATGGGACCAAGGGGAGTGGGGAGAGAGAGTAGGGAAACTGAAATGTTAACAACCTTGTAAACTAAACTGAATATAAAAAAGTCCAAGCTAGCTGGGAGGAGCACAGGAGGCCAGTTTTCCAGTAGAACTGCAGAATGGCTTTGCCTATGCCAAGTGGGAGCACAGACCTAATTGGCGTTTTGGCCTCCAAAAATCCTCCCCCACTGGAGTGTTTTCCGCCCATACATTCCTTTGGAAGTAGATGATACCCCTCATAGGAAATACTCTGCAATGGGCAATCTGTAAACCTCTTAGCGTTTCCAATTCCGTCGAGGGAAATAAGCTCCCAAATAAGCAGGCTGGTTTTTTTTTCTTTCCTCCTTGTTACTTCCCTAAATGTTACCTAAGGAACCACCACCAGCTGTGCTCCAGCAAACTTTAAACAAGTAATTACTTGACATTTCCAAAAGCGCCTTTCACTTGAAGAGCCTGAAACTCTTTAGAAAACTCAGAATCCTCACACCCCCCATGTGAATTAGGCAGGTATATTTATTAGCCGCCCCCCCTCCCTTTTATAAATAGGTAAACTGAGGCACGGAGAGTGTTGGGGTTTTTTTTAGTTGCCCAAGATCACACAATGAGTTGGTGGAAAGAGCAGGGAACTAAGTATGGCTAGAAAACAAGAATTCTATCTCATGGAAAATTTTGAGCTTATGATAGTTGTTTCCCGTCCAATGGGCAACAAAACTAAGATCTTTCAAAAATGTCCATGAAAGAAGAACTACTCCCCTCCAGCATAGCTAATAGCCTGGTGGGTAGAGTGCTATCATGGGATGTAGAAGAGGCAGGTTCAAGTCCTTATCTTGTCTGCTTTGGAGCAGTGTCCTCAACCTGCATATACTGTATCCTACATGACTGCCCCAACTGCTGGGCTATTCTGGAGCTGAATCGTTCTCATTTTGACCAGAAATTCCCAATGAGCTGTACAGGGAGCAGAACCAGAATACCCAATTCCTACTCTGCTGTTCTAACCACTCAACTGTACCATCACCATGCATTTCTTTTCATGCTATTCGTCTGTGTAAATGGACATTTTCTCCCCTGTGCCAAGTGGTTGCTTCTTCCTTCTGCTGGCCTCATGCAGTGATACTACAAACCAGATGTTCCTGACATTGTTTAGCATGAACCTGACTGTATTGTCATCACCAAAACTGGACTGTGGAGCTTGAGAATTAATCAGAGAGAAGGATTAGAGAAAGGAAATGAACCAATTTGCCTTGAATCAGAGTGATTCAAGAAGTTGCATTAAACCGAAGGGAAAGAAGAGTTCTCCTCAAGTTTGCATATCATTGACTGGGCTTTTTTAAGATGGGAACTTTTTGAGGCTGGGACCATGCCCTCACATGTGTTTGCACAGTACCTAGCCATGTTTGGGGCACTAATGTGATACATTAATAACAATAGCTACCAGTTTAACAAAGGGGACTTTGGTGCTGTTGTAATAATTGGGCCTACAAATTTACCCTAATTGTGAACGCAGCTGTAAAAGGTACATGCAAGTTCACAAGATGTCACAGTGACCTATGATAACAACTGTTGACAGGAAAAGGTGCAAAAGAAAGAGAGACTGAATTAGTCCAAACAAAAAGGCCTACAGATGTAACTCCAGGACCGTGTTAATATCATGCCTGGTAAACTAGAAAAGTGAAGAACCAGAAATCAGTGAAGCAAAATTGGCGTGTTGGAAACTAGGCTAAACTGGTGGAAAAAATAATGAGGGTCTGGGGTATTCTGCCCACCATTCCCTTTGGGAGTCCTTTTAGAAAGAGACTTCAGGGAGAAAAAGTATCTACTGGTGTGAGTTTCACCATCATGGCTGCCATCCTCAACACCTCCTGAGACCCTGGGCCTTCATCATCCTGATCCTGACCAGACTGGACCAGAAAGAGGGGCCCAGATGGCAAAAGTGAATAAAATACCTCCTCCTCCTCCACCGGCTCCAGGTGAAGCTCAGATGCTACCTGGGATGAAATGGGATCGGACTTCAACAACAGTTCCAGCCCACCTCCATAGGTGCCAACAGGGAAAAAATGGTGGGGGCTGAGCACCCAGCAGCAGTCGCCTATCAGCTCCCTCCCACCCGCCAGCTGGCCCCACAGATCAACGCTTACCCCCCCCCGCACCTCCCACCCACTACCATCAACTATTTCACTGCATGCTCAGGGGAAGAGACGGAACTGGGTGGGAAGAGGTGGGGCATGGATTGAGCAGGGGCAGGAAGAGGCGGGGTGGGAGTGGGGCCTTGGGGAAGGGGTGGATTGAGGGCACGGCCTGGGACAGAGTCAGGGGTCAAGCACCCCCCAGCATTTTGGAAAGTCTGCACCTGTGCCCACCTCAACTAACTTCTTCTCTTTTCCCCAGCAGGACAGTTATTACCATCTTTGATACCATCTAAGGGACTGTCAGACCGGGGGGTTTTTCCTTCTAAAAATTCTCTCCGTCTAGCGGGAAAGGGAACAAGGGATGTTTAGTACTTTACATTTTAAAGGCTTTAACTCTTTTTTCTTTTCAGTATCTTTAATAAGAGTTTTAAAGGATTTTTAATGGAGTGTTAGCCACGATACGAAGCAGGCTGACGTCGCTGTAAGCCAAACCCCGAACCTTCTTTAATGCTGTTGAATGTTGGACAGTTACTGGTTTATGTTAACACCATTGGCCCACTTATTCCATCTAAATTAATACAACATTGTCCTGTCACCCAGGGAATCCACCGCCCCAAGTTATGCACCTGGGTTCCCCACACGTTGTACAGGGAGAGTTTGGGGCCTAAGAAAAGGATTCACGGGAGCTGGCAAGCTGAGAAATGCAGAGGAAAGGGGTGGGGTTGAGGGCTCTAAGGCCAGGTCTACACTACCACTTACTTCAGTCACTCAAGCAGGGCCGGCTCCAGTGTTTTTGCCACCCCAAGCAGCAGGGGGAAAGAAAGAAAAAAAGCTGCAATCAGCAGCACATCAGTGGCAGCTCTACTGCCGGCGCTTCATCCTTCGGCAGCAGATCCTTCCCTCCGAGAGGGACCGAAGGACCCACCGCCGAAGACCCGGACGTGCCGCCCCTTTCCGTTGGCCGCCCCAAGCACCTGCGTGCTGCGCTGGTGCCTGGAGCTGGCCCTGCACTCAAGGGTGTGAATAAGCCGCACCCCCGAGTGACGTAAGTTACACGGACCTAAGCGCCGGTGTGGACAGAGCGATGTCGCGGAGGTGGATTTATTAGCTCCTTTCCTGTCAGCCTCGAGCGCCTTCACCAGACGCGCTACAGCTGCACCACCTTGGAGTGTAGATGAGCCGTTAGGAACCTAACTTCTCTTGAGCTGGGCCTTAGGCACCTGGCTGATGGGCCAGAGGGAAGCGTCTGTCTCCCCTCAGGAGTCACAGCCATAAACCTGCTCCCAGAGTGAGGTTCCTAAACCAGCTCAGTCCTCTCATGAAAACGAGGGACTGTCTCTATAGCCTAGTGCTTTGGGCACTCAGCCGGGATGTGGGAGCGCCGGGTTCAGGCTGCTGCTCTGGTGACTATTCATAGGAAAGTCAAACAGCTTCAATCGGAAAGAGAGCCCCACACCACGCTAGCCGAGGGCTTATGTCACTCACCGAGGCGGTGAGAGACCTGGGTCCAAGCCCCTGCTCTGCACCAGGTAAAGTAGGGGTTCAAATCGGAGTCTCGCACATCCCAGGTGAGTGCCCACCTCACCGCGCTGTTGGTTACACATACCGATGCCAGCCGCCAAACTTCCTGACCTCCTCGCTCCCAGCTCACTCTTGTCCAGCGAGGCATGCTCAGAGCACACCTACCGGCTCACAGGTGGGGGTCCACCTCGGGTAAGAATCCTGCCCGCACTTAGGCATGAGCTAGGGTGCCAAGCAGCTCAGCAGTGTCAGGGTGGAGGTGGCTTCGCTGATGTCCACCAGTGGAAACTTAGGAGCCTCCACGGTTAGGCAGCAGCTGAGTGGTGCCTCAACGCTGGACTTAGATGCCTACATCTTAGCATTGCTGACCCTCCAGGATTGTCCCGGAATCTCCAGGAATTAAAGATTAATCTTTATTGAAAGATTATGTCATGTGACGGAACTTCCAGGAATATGTCCAACCAAAATTGGCAACCCTACTAAGTCTACATAGCCCAAAGTCACTGTAGAAAGTAGAAAGACTGATGAAGTTTCAAATGCCTCCTGCTGACTCACTTCTTCTGTTTCCCCCACAAGAAATGAGTCAAGATTAATAAAACAATGTATTTAAAGTTGTCTGACTTGTTCCCCACCACCACAATTCCCACTGATTCCTGCCTTTCTCTACATCTGTCGTGTTTGGGGCACAACCACATAGAGGCCCATCGACTTCACTGGGACTCCATGTTGCTTTAAGGATCTGCCCACACAGCCCTGATTGCAAGGTAGGGCCCTTACATTGCAAGCCCTTCGAGGCAGAGTCTTTTTGTCTTGTACAGCACCAAGCACTTAAAAAAAACAAGAAGAATTTTTTTCTACTGGCTATGCAAGGAGAAAAACAGGGTACCCTTGTTTTCAGCATCTATTCAGCTGTTTAAAAGGCCAGGAAATTTAGGCCATTTGCTTTAACCATTGTATCTTCTGTTAGTCATCAGTTTTGGAAACCAGCCTCTAAAATATCCTTTCCGCCTCCCCTTTCCCATGTAAATCACTCCAAGGTTTTGTGTTGTTGTTGTTTTTTAAAGCAGCTAAATGCATTCTGTTGTTCACAGCAACATTTTTTCACTTCGTTCTAATTTAGCTCCACTTTCCCCAAAAAGCCTGGAATCAGAGGAAGCAGTTCCTGCCTGCAGCGGCTGCACGCAACCAGCAGATGCCTTGGCTAAATGTTTTTTTCCTGTCCACTCTTGACGTTCTGTCAGCTACCTCCAGTAATGAATGGGCACCGGTCAATTTCTACTGCTGCCGAGGGAATAGCCCTCCTTGGTTTTTAGCTGGCTCTGTGCAAAACCCACGTAGAGCGAATTAGGACTAAGTCAAATTGCATTTACAGTAAAGGAGAGTGAAAGCCCCAGATTGTTTCAACGGGGATGCAATTTGCACACTGCAAGTCTTGTGACAGCGAATCCGAGTTGGAGAAGAGGGAATGAGGATTCCTTCTTCACATCCAAGAAAATGACCTTGCACGGTGGCTTGGAAGATGGACTCTTCTCTCCTGCCCCAGAAGCAGCAACGTCAACATTCACGCAAAGGCTCTCTGCTGCAATTGTGGTCTATGTTACAGTGTAGTCAACCCAGTTCCTTCCCATAGTCCAGTACAGGACTTGGAAAAACCTTGTATGATGACGACAAGGGAGTCTACCCACCGGATGTAGCAGGAGCAGATGCCCTCATTCATCCCCTGTGCTAATGGATTTAACAAATAGATCCACTGGTTGTGCCCCTGCCCTCCCACACAAGCCCTTTCAGCAGGTCCTTGGAGAGAGTCAACAATAGCTATGGGAGGAAGGATGATCCAGTAGTTAAGCCAGCTGCCTCGGCTCTGGAGATGTGGGTTCAATCCCTTGCTCTACTACAGACCTCCTCTGAGACCATAGGCAAATCACTTAACTATAAAATGGGGGAGAATAGAATTTCCTTAACTCACAGAGGGGTTGTGAGGCTCTGTGCATTAAATGCTTGTGAGAAGATCAACATATATCACAATGATGAGAACCAACTAAATACATAAGATAGATGGGTGCTTTTTTTCCAGTGTTGCCAAGTCTCAACATTTTTGCCATTTTTCTTAAAGCCCCAGCACTTCAAGTCATATGATTATGTGAGAATCTCAGCTTCCATTTTCAACTCTCAGGACTGCAGAGAAAACCATAGCTGAGTGCAAGCGCCAGAACTAAAGAAAAAACTAAATTCATCCAAATTTTAACTTTTTTTAATCTCATTTTTAAGCCACTTGTGATGTTTTAAGCCATAGCGATGTTCTGAATGGGCGGGGCAGGCAATATTTCCCTTTGCATGGTCATTCCACAGTCTGATCTTCTTGCTGTATGCTGGCACTGTACCATTTCCACCATCTTTCATGACTTATACCCCTCAGTAGGTAGGGACCAACATTTGACCCAGTGCAGTTATTCTGCAAAGAAGGGAAAAGCAGACTTCACTATCACAGCCGTCAGCGCAAACCTTCCCAGGCTTAGATGCTGCTATAGTCTATATTCAGGACTGCTCAGTTCACACCCAGCGAGTCTTTCCCACCTCCCTTATACCAGGTGGGACTTCAGTGAGTCAACAGAGCCTATTTAATACTCCCCAGTAGGAACACCATCCACTAATAGGGTGGGATGTTTCAAGCAAACACCACCACCTTGTTACAAAACTCTGCAAAATCAAATGGGTCAAATTCCCAAAGGGCACCCCTAATTTACAAGTCTGAAAACAGAGTGGGCACTGCACAGACTGGAGAAGTGGATTGCTGGCCCAGCTAATGGTGGTGTACCCACAAATGAAAACTCATGCATGTATCCAAAGAGAGGAGCTTTGAAAAGTGGGCCCAAGAGAAGCAGAAATATGTTGTCAAGCTTTTTTAATGGGTATTTGGGGGATTTAAACATTTCCCTGTTGTGCTGTGTATGTGAGTCCAAACTCTGTACTGGTTAGTGCGTGCATAACCCACTGGTGAGTGTGTAACCGAGCCCCTTCTGTGCCAATCAGCAGATGACATGAGCTGTTACAGCCCCCCAACTACAGAGCCTTTAGCTCAAGTGCTAGCAGCTAATGCTTTTTCTCTCTTGAGGTCCTCCGTTCAATGCCACTTAAGTCAGTCAAGATGAACAGCAGCTCTCACAGGTTGAAATCTGCCAGTGAAAGTAACTACAAATAAAAGTGAAAATGACCATCCTAGTTTCAATGTGCATACTGAATGATATGGAAAAAGTAAACAAACCTAAACAGCCTGCTGCTTATGCATGTGAATAACTTTATCGGCTTCAGTTGCCTCACGGAGTTCAGTGTGATTGTTCAAGTGCTTAAAGCAACTCATGTGCATAACTGGGTGTTGGATCTGGCCCTAAACAGTCAGAAATAAATTATTTTTCCCATTTTTTATGTTCTAAGCCGGGGCACAAATAAGGAATTTGTTCAATGTGTGAGTGCTAGGTTGAGTGTACCTTCAAAAAGGGGCAAAAATCAGATTCCTTTATAAAAGCTGTAAGACAAAAGGTTGTTTTTTTTCAGTAACAGATGATGAGTGAAAGCAAGAACTGACTCAAATTACTCTGAATATTGTTTAAGTTCTACCTTTCCATTCAAAACATTTTATTCACTTTTGCCAATGACCACCAGAATATACTGTTATAGATACCACAGGCAAGGCTTGGTTAAACAGCTGAAAATGGTTCTCTTCTCTTAGAAGGACACATACAGAAATGATTAGCTAGATTTCTCAAGTTCTCTGGAGAGCCGTGGAGGACGGCTGGAAAGCCAGAGAGACAGTTCCTGACAATTCCGCCACTGAAAACTATCGCTGTCTCTAAATGGTGCCATGTCTCTAACTCACCTCTAAAGTTTCCCCTCTGTCAATGGATCTGACACCACTTTCCCTTTTGGTTCAGTCCAGCTGCCAGTCTTGTGTGGGAGTCAGGAGAGTGGTTTTTAAAGGGCAGCTGGAAGGGATTAAAGTTTCCCATGGAGCCACTTGGAACCTAGTGCTTCGGCACTACAGGAATGAGATTTTAAAATGCAAAATGAGGGTATTGCAGGATTTTTTGGAGGAAAATGTTTTTAAATGAGGCAACGTGCTAAGGAATCCATGGTCCTGGATCTGGATTTAAGGATATTTCACTTTCAGAGTAGTATGGCTTTGTCTTCACTAAAGGGGGGGGGAAAAAAGTATTTTACACTGAGATAGCTGACCTGAGTTAGCAGACAAGGCACAGGTAGTTTTTACATTGATTTAGCAAGTTAAGGTAAACCCCAAGTGGGGTGGGGTATAGGGTTAATCACCTGGACTAGTTACAGAGTGGTAAAAACTACCTGAACTTTATCTCTACTAAGATTTACATCAAGTTACCTGTCTCACTGTAAAATCACACCTTTTCAGTGAAGACAATATTTCAGCAGAAACTACATCTCTCTTTTCCCACTCCATTCCCTTCACAATCCATAGCAGACTGCTTTCTCATGCAGCTGAGATATGCAGCACATGCACAAACCCACCCTGTTGATTATTCTGCAGTCACTGTTTGAGGGATTCTATAAACAGGGATCGGCAACGTTTGGCACGCGGCTCGCCAGGGTAAGCACCCTAGCAGGCCGGGCCAGTTTATTTACTTGCTGACGCGGCAGGTTCGGCCGATCGCGGCCCCCACTGGCCGCGGTTCGCAGTCCCGGGCCAATGGGGGCGGCGGGAAGCGGTGCGGGCGAGGGATGTGCTGGCCGCGGCTTCCCACCACCCCCATTGGCCCGGGACGGCAAACCACAGCCAGGGGGGCCGCGATCGGCCGAACCTGCCGCGTCAGCAGGTAAATAAACTGGCCCGGCCCGCTAGGGTGCTTACCCTGGCGAGCCACGTGCCAAACGTTGCCGACCCCTGTTCTATAAGTTCAGTGGTAACAATCTTGCTTGTTTATGAATAGCCAAGTGTCTGCCTTATTGCTTAATTAGCAGACACCCACTCGTCAATGAGAATGAAACTGTGCAGCATCTCACAGATAGATTTGGTCAAAAGTATTTCAAGAATTTTTTTGCGGGGTGGGAAATCATCTTTGGACTAAACAAATTTTTGTGAGAAACTTTCCATCTGTCAGAAATTTTCAGTTTTTTGTAAAAAAACAACCCCCCCCCCCCCCCTCATTCACCCCCCCCCCCCCCCCCCCCCCAAACCAAGATTTTTTTATTTTTAAGTTTTTGGGGGGGGGGGGAACAAATTCCAATAATTTTTTTCCTAGGAAAATAAATACCTTTTTCAACCAACTGCATTTACAGGAGGAGACTTTTAAAACACATGGCTGGGGAGGAGGAACGTGTGTTCAATTTATTAATTTGCAGAGGAGATTCCAAATAGAAGAAGATACTCAAGAACGTAAGATGGAAATTAGCAGGTAAGACCCAGATCCTGCAAACACTTACATATATGTTTAACTTTACTACAATGTGTAGTCCTATTAATTTCAATGAGACTAGTTGTGGTAGTAAAGTACACATGTAAGTGTTTGTAGGATGGGGCCTAGGATTGTCACAGGGCTCAGAAAAAACCAGAATCTGTGACATTATGAGAATGTGGAAATAGAGTAATGACTGACACAGCCTTGACTACAGCAGGCACTACGAAGTGTAGAGCTGGTCAAACAAAAAAAAAATCATCAAAAACTTGGACAAAAATCAAAATTTTGGTGAAAAGTTTTGGTGTTTGTCAATTTTGTCTTTGTTTTTCTAAGGTTATCCCCACCTTTTCTAGCACTTTTTTCCCGTCAGTGGACAGAGGAAGGGGAGGGAAATGAGATCAAAGGGGGAAAACCAGACCGAAAAAAAATTGAAACAAAACCGAAATTGTTGCATTTCAGATGGAATTTCTGTGACAAAAGTCCTGAGAATATTCAAAGGAAATGACAAATTTTCAGGTTTCCTAGCCTTTTTCACAAACTAATATATTTTGACCAGCTCTCTCTGTATGCGCATTATGTATATAACATATCAAATACTGTTCAACAATTAACTATATGGAGTATAACGTGCTGTACAGTAGGAATAATATTAAGGGCCAACCCTGCAAACAAAATCTCCTGCATAGGAGTAAGTATACATGCAAATATGTTTGCAGGATCTGGCCCTTGCATTGTAAACGTCCAGGACAGGCACCCTCGTCGTCTTATATCTGCCTGAAAACCACCAGGCACATTTTATGGCCCTGTAAAAATAATTAACAGTATTAATAATTAATCATACTCTGAATCATATATACAAGGGTGTCTGACTTCAGAGCCAGTGTTAGTGAAGAAGATCTAATCTGAAGAAATATGCTCGTTTATCTATGATCCACGGTCCAGTCAAGTCAATGGGAATGCTTCCATTGACATCATCCGGCTTTGGAACAGGCCCTCAGTATTGCAAAGCTCCAGTTTAACGGGCAAGTCTCACCTGGGAGCAGGATTCATTTGCGATTGAAATACGGCCAAGTCAGCATATTCACCACTCGCCTCCGTGCATTCCAGCTGGGAGGGAGGGAGTCACTGAGGAAGGGGAATGTCCCATATCATGTACTCCTACAATATTGTCAAGCCAATGCTGATGCTTAAATATGAATTTAGTGCAGCCTGCAGAGTTTGGCAATGGTTACACAGACGATCAAAGCAAGTGGCTTTTTGAGGGGGGGAAGGTGGGTCAATATACTTTATTTATTTGACTTCTGATTCCCCAGGGAAACAGATCAGACTGCGTGCTCAAGCAAGAGCTCCTAATCCAAGATATAAAAGTAGGGACGAATCTGTACAATCTCCTGCTGACCTCAGCAATCATGCCCTCACTTAAACACCCTCTTTTAAAGGATACGGGAATGTTGCAATTTGGAACCTGGCCTTCCTCCCCCACACAGCCTGATTCTGCCCATCCCTTCTGCCCCTTCTAAAGGAAGGAGCCAACAGGGTGCAGGAGACCGTGTTTAATGAATTATAAGAGCACATAGTTTAGATATAAGAAGTGTCTCTCCATGCAGTTAAATTCCATATTCTTGCCAGAATCAGGCTACTCCCACAGCCAGACCTCCCTCATAGTGAAAACAGAATTAGCGAAGGATTTTCGAGGTTTCCCGCTAAGGCACCAGACCTCAAGACAAAGAACCTTCAGCCTCCAAAGCAGAATTGACACTATGAGCGTTCATTCCTGGTGCCGCACTGGAATGAATGTGAACCAACTGCCAGGCCCAAAAGAAGGCACCTGGGAGAAATCCTGGCTCTACTGAAGTCAATGGCAAAACTTCAATGGGACCCTAATTTCACCCCAGATGCCTCCCTGGCTATTGGCAGCCCTGGCAATCTTTGCTGCATGGATCTAGGATTAAATCCTGCCACCTGCTGGTCAGAACTCTTGAGTGAGGATGACCTACCAGCACCAACTAAGGACTTCTCAACTCCAACTAGGTGAATGGTGGACACTTAATCTGCAGCCAAAACCAGTGAGGAAGTCACACATCTTATCAGGAGTAAGAACTATCTATGCCTGGGACCCCAACAGCTCTTCAAAAAGGAAATGTGAGGCACCGATAATATCCATGGGAGGTCAGACTTTGTGAGGACAGAATCATCCCCTTCCCTGTTCAAAAAAAAGATGGCTCCTAGCTTTGCATTTCAGCCTTCTCTACAGTGTTTAATTTGTGCCCAGCTTGGCATCAGGGCCAGCTCAACCCATTAGGTTGCCTAGGCGGTTGCCTAGGGCGCTGCAATTTGGGGGGCGGTTACTGCGGTGGTATTTCGGCGGCGGGACCTTCTGCCGCCTAGGGCGGCGGAAAAGCTGGCGACACTCCTGCTTGGCAGGGCTAAGCCCCAGCACCTCTAGGCTTGGCAGTTCACAGCCCTGGTACCCTTGGGCTTGCCACATCAGTTTACGAAAGTAAAAAAAAATTGCTTGAGCCCCAGCACCTCTTTCATTACAAATTAAGCCCTGCTTCTCTCTCCTGTGCTTCTCAGTCCCATCCCTGTCCTCTATTCCCTCTCTCTTCCTTTGCCTTGGCTGGAGAGGGGATCAGAGACAGGTCCTTCCTTATCTTCTGTATGCAGATGGTGAGTGCGTTTGACAGGTCGAGATGGTGCACGTGAGGGTACCACCCTCCAAACAAAGCTGGAGCCAACAGCCCCGGGCTTGCAAACCTGGCTGTAATTTACCTGAATCTCAGAGGCGTGAAAATATTTAACTTTTGATGGTTCTGGTCTGGTGAGTGCCTGGGTGGGAGAGGGGAATTCTGCACTTCTCTGTCAGAAGCTGGTGCATTGAAATTCCATAAGACAGGCTGTCCTTGCACAGCTCACAGCTCTGTGGGAAATCAGGGACACTTTAAGCCTGACCTCAAGAAACTTCCCCACCACACGGCCTTGTGTAAGCTAAGCACAAAGGAGCTTTTGAGAAGATTCCGCAGGTTCAGCTGATCAGACAACCTCTGAAGGTTTGCTCACCTCTCAGCACTACTCCCAGCCATCGGGCCTCTGCGGGCCCCATTAGTTTTTGCTGTTGGCTTCAGTGGAGCAGAATACAGCCCCACTCTTGTATCCTTCTTGCAGAAGCGTCCTGTGTGCTGTGACTGTAGCTTTGTGACCTTGAATGACAACGGACAATACCATTGTTACCGGAGATGGGTGGGTTGGTTAGGTCTTAAACAGAGATGAGCGAGTCGCATTTTGCCTAATTGCAAATCCAGCCAGGGCTACCCGACAGAGTTTCCAGGGATTCATCCCCACAAGGGCAGATAACGAGGGACTGCCTTTGTCGGCGCTGTGAGCTGGGCAAGGCATTGGCCTTTATTTCTTAGGTCAGAGCAGCAGCACAGGAAGTCTGGTGAGGGCTTGATGTGAGATGTATATTGCTCTCCAGAGAAACTCTGAAAGGTAATAAAAAAAAGACAATAAGGAGAAACACAATAAAATCCTGCCGACTGCGCAAGACTTTTCAGGAAGGTCTGATGTTTGTCTGCAGATTTACTGTACCCCAGGCACATGGTGCAACCAAAGGGGCAGCTGACGTAACTTGGCAACCCTTGTGAAATGCTGCCCAGCTCTGCTCTCCTTTTCAGCCTTTGACGAAACATAAGATGAGCTCGAACCAGTGCGTAGGGAGATTCAAACCTGGAACCTCGACATATATATCATCCTAACTCTTGGAGTTTTGTAACCAATCTGACTGGTCTAAAATGGGTCAACATGACCAAAATCAGATTTGTGCTGTATTGCCTAATCAGAGAGATTACCACACATTGGCAGGAGATAATCTACAGCTGATAGGTTAACTGAGTAGACATTCAATCATGTGGTCAGCTTCTCCAGAGATTCATGGCGACAGGAGCCAGTGAGCTCCTCTGATGTCCACGGAGTAGGAAAGGTCCTGCACAAAAGTTGTCAGCTGCTGTGACTCTACCATACCTCAGGGCAGCTGTCTACACACTGCCATCCTTATGAGCACAGAATGACCATAGCATATTAGGGGAAAAAACATAAGGATAATGAAATACTGACTTCTCCAATGGCAAAAGAAGTAAAGGAAACTGCCCTCAGGGAAAAAAGAGAAACAAGGTGGGTGAGGTCATATCTTTGTGGGGAGGGATAGGCTCAGTGGTTTGAGCATTGGCCTACTAAACCCAGGGTTGTGAGTTCAATCCTTGAGGGGGCCATTTAGGGATCTGGGGCAAAATCAGTACTTGGTCCTGCTAGTGAAGGCAGGGGGCTGGACTCGATGACCTTTCAAGGTCCCTTCCAGCTCTATGAGATAGGTATATCTCCATATGTTTTATTGGACCAACTTCTGTTGGTGAGAGAGAAGCTTTAGAGCTACACAGAGCTCTTCTTCAGCTCTGGGAAAGGCACTCCCAGCATCACAGCACAATGCAAGGTGCAACAGATTGTTCAGCGTAAGTAGTTAGCCCATGCTGTAAGGGACCATTCAAGGTAGAGTGCCCTGTTGACACCTTTGCGGTCATAGGACAAAAAGAGGGAGTTAGTGGGTTACAGATTCTTGTAATAAACCATAAATCCAGGGTCTCTCATTATTACAACTACACTGCATACAACTGGGAGGGAGGGAGGGAGGGAGGGGGGGGGAGTAATTCCTTCTACTGAGCATTCTGTCCTCAGCTTCAGCCCAGATCAGAACTCTGAATACGTATGCCTGTAAGCCTTAAAGTGCTCAGAATCCAGATCCAAATTTTGGGTGATAAATCTACCTCTGCTGTCACTATCATAATATATAGTGGGACCAATTTTTAAATCTAGGCACCATAATAGGAAGATTAAAACCCACATTTGAATGCTCAGAATGGATTGCTAAATAAAAGATATATGTGTAATATAATATTAACATGAAGAATATGATATAATAGTCAATCCAAAACAATAAAGTCAAAATAAACTGTTTTGACATTAGTGAAACAAGACAGTCAAATGATTCCTTTAGACATTTTTCCAGCAACACATTTGTTGAAATTGACATGTTCCCGCAAAACATTTCCATTTCAATGAAACTGCATTTTCAAGTGGAAAATGGGTCTGTTGAAAGTTTTTCAACCAGCTCTAGTGATGAGAGCCTGATGATTATACAGATAATGGCCAGTTCATAGAATATCAGGGTTGGAAGAGACCTCAGGAGGTCATCTAGTCCAACCCCCTGGCAGGTTTTTACCCCAGTTCCCTAAATGGCTCCCTCAAGGATTGAACTCACAACTCTGGGTTTAGCAGGCCAATGCTCAAACCACTGAGCTATCCCTCCCTCCACCCCAGTTCTGGAATGTTACTGAAAATGAGGAAAATGAATACGATCAAAGTCAAGGAGCATGACAGCCTAGCTCCAGTGCTAATGAGCGGTGCACAAAATGGCCATTTTTGTGCTTCCGTGAAAATCTGAGTGCCTGAATTCAGGTCCATATTAGGTGCCCTTAACTGAAAATCCAGCTAGTAGGGTCCGAATTTCAGAGATACTGGGCATCTGCAGCTCTCAGGCTTCAGCTGCTGTTGTGGGCACTCACCATCTTTATAAAGCAGGGGTGAAATCCAAGCCCCATTGAAGTCTATGAGAGTTTTGCCATTGAGTTCAGCAAAGCAGCTAGGATTTCACCCGAGGGAGACAGTATCTCTGTATCATTGATTGTTCACAACAAATGGGTCTCCAAAGTACAGGATGGCAGAGTTTACAGGCCTGGAATGAATGCATGATTCCAAAAGTGATGATACAAGAAATTAACAGATCGCTCCCGACACAATAACCTTTAAGGTGCGGTCTCATCCTAACGGTTGTGATCTAGAGGACAGCACAGCCAGGGCACTGTGATAACAATAACTCCAGATGTGCCTGTCAGCACATTAAATTAATCCAGCTTGAAAATGGCATGATCTATAGCATCTTCTGGCAGAATCGACGACATTAAGTGTAATTTATTGTTTCTATTACACGCTCTTTTGTGTTTCCAAACTGCCTTGGGGAGCAATTTCTCACTGAGCAGACAGATGTCTCGGGAGAGGAAAAAAAGGTTAGGAAAAATGAGAACAGGGAAGCACATGTTGCTTTCTCTAGGAACCTTCAGTTCAAGATTGCTGTTGACAGGACCTGTGATAATAGAATATTGCCATGAAGGAGCCCAAGGGCTGTGTCTGGACAAGGCCGTAGGGGCAGGACTTTCACTACAGAGTTTATCTACTTTCCTTTTTGGTGCTAGAAGCTTTGCCCTCAGCAACCAGGATCAAAAGCTCAACAGTTGCAGAGCAGCCAGTGTTTAATGAGGCAGGGTTGTCTAGTAGCTAGAGCAGTGGTTCTCAACCCGTGACCCATGGGCCACTTGCAGCCCAATCAGCACACAGCTGCGGCCCATGTGACATCCTCAGGGCCATACGGATAGTATATCTATTGTGCGGATGCGGCCCACATAACACAGAGAGCAGCATATACGGCCCACAATGGTAAATAGGTTAAGAACCACTGGGCTAGGGGCACTTGCCTGTGACTCAGGAGACCTGGGTGACCTTGGCAAGTGACTTCATCTCCCTGTGTGTCAGTTTCCTCATCAGTAAAATGGAGATAATGATACTTATAGAAATGCAATAAGAACTAATCATGCTATTTATCCTAAAGACTGGGAAAGGAGAGAAAAATTGTTATTTGCAAAATACCCAGGAGGCACTCATTAGTGCTGGGCAGAACTGGTTGGAAAGCAGAACTTTCTTCCCACAGGAACTTTGGACATTTCAAAATCTGTTGTCGTTTTTAATCTGAATCACAAGCTTAAATTCCAGAATCTTTGATGGAATGAAAATGCCCCAAAAATTTGATTTGGAACTTTGAAATGTTTCATTTGGGAAATGTCAAATCGGTTCATTCTTAGAATATCAGAGCAACATAGTATGAAATATAATAAATATAACTGGAATATAAATATTGTATTATATTGATGCTAAAGTAAGATTCAAACAATAAAGTTGAACAAAATGTTTTGACATGATTGAAACTAGATGCGAAAGTCAGAATGATTCATTCTGAGACTTTGCCATCAAAAAATTAATTGAAATCGACACTTTCCCGCAAACCACTTAGATTTCAACAAAACTTTGATTTAGTTGGGGTTGGTCCTGTTTGGAGCAGGGGGTTGGACTCTGCTGAGGTCTCTTCCAACCCTAATCTTCTATGATTCTTCTATGATATTTACCAACATATATTCTGTCAAAAGTTTTTCAACTGGCTCTAATGATGATGGCCTTATGATTAAATAATGGCCAGTATCTGGAATGTTAATATGAGTTAGGAATATTAATAATAAATAATAATAATAATAATCAATAACAATAAAGTCAAGGTAGCTTCAGAGTTATTTATTCCCCCACATGAGACCTTCCAAAACACAGGTAAAATACGACCATTTGTCCACATAGCACTTACTTCCGATGTAAGAAATAACACCTATTTTAAAAAATATATGTATTATTCATATAGATAGTGCTATATAATAGGTGAATCTATATATAATAAGCATACACTCTCTGTTCCAACTGTCTGCTCTATTGTCTATGGTCCCAGTTCAGCAGAGTACTTAACCATGTATTTAAGTTTAAGCAGGTGAGTCATCTCGTTAGTCAGTGGAACTAACTCACACGCTAAAGTGCTTCATTGCATCAGGGCCTATATGTACAAGTGGGTACGATGCAATGCAATACAAAGTGACAGCCCCAAATGTTGCCCAATGCAGTATCAGCAAAAAATGCTTCCATTAACTTATTACTAAGTCTTGGACAGGTTGTAGGCAATAAACAAAAATTCATGGAAGCCCGTGACCTGTCCCTGACCTTTACTAAAACTACCCGGGGGAGCCTAACAGTCCAAGCCTCGCCACTGGGGACTGACCACTGTCCACTGCTCCAGCCACTGGGGGCTGACCACTGTCCACTGCTCCAGCCACTGGGAGCTGCTCCAGCCACGGAGGCTGCTCAATATGCGGGGCTGACCCTTGAGGGCTGCACCAAAGAAGTCACGGATATCCGTCAAAGTCACGAAATCCAGGACCTCCGTGACAAAATTGTATCCTTACTCATTACAGACTTAATACCAATGGATATTAATAGACTTCTCTAGTTCCAAACCAGTTTTGTCAGGATCTTCTCCACACACCCACACAATTTACACCATAAAAAAAATCTGTCCCAATTGTCTATGCACTTCTGTCCACAATCTAGTTGAAAAACACATTAATCTTACCCAACATGGCTAGCAGACAGAAGCCAAAAGGTTGACGCAGGGGTGTGGTGAATGGGAGACATATTTACATGCTATTGCTCAGCAGGTCACAGAAACAGGATGCTGATAACATCCTGCAAACTTCCTCTCCGCACTGGCATGGAAAAAAAAAATTATGACCCTCAGGCACATAATGACCAGTCAACCATTCACAAATTCACCTTCTGGGAGCCTTGCATTTCAGGACAGACTGGCAGACGCGTCACTTTTCTCTCATTATAAAGAGGAGCTACTTGAAAGCAAGGAAAACAGTGCTACAAGCGGGACAATCTCTGCTGCTGCAGAAGGAAGGACAATGGAGGTAATTGCTTGGCTAACGCAAGTCTTTCACAAGCTCCTTTTTTATTGTTCCAGCTGTGTTTTAAATTTTAGAGCACCAGAAGAGAGGCCTTTTAATAGCTATGTTCTTGTTATTTGCTGTACTACAATAGTGAAGCGCTCAAAGAGATTTAGGGCAGAATTATACTCAGTTACATCAGTGTAAAACCAGATTAATTCCACAGAAATCAAATGAATTGACTCCACTGAAATCATTGGGAGTTCATATGGATTGCCCTAATTCTCACCAGTTCACTCATCTTTAAAAATAAATGGATTAGATCTGGGTGTTTTAACGAGAGGTCTGTGGAATTTTCCTAATAAAAGAAGGCAAATAGAATTGGGCCAGAATCAGATATTTTGTTTCCCAGGAAATGCCAAGAGTTCAAAATTTTTCCTTTATTCTGAAACAGAACGAAAGCCAAAAATTTTAAATGTCCCATTAAATGAATTTCTGAAATTAATCATTTTGGGTTGTTTGGAATCTTTTGATAAAATTGAGAGATTTCACTCTAATTTTGATGTATGTATTTAAGCTTGACAGAATTTGATTTTTATTTTGTTATAATTAACAGATATCGATTATTTTAAGCATTTTCTTAAATTTATCAATTTAAATTTTCACAGTTGTACAAAATTATGTGGGGTCAGAAAATAGGTGGTGCAGATAATTATTTCATTACAATAGTTATTTAATGACAGTAGATGCTGAGATTTAAAAAGTTAAAACTTTATAGACATTAAAAATACAAATTGTCAACATCACATGACAAAATATGCTGGGTAAATATCCTTAAATCAACTTCTAAGAAGTTCTCGGGCAGCATTTTGCTTACTTTGCCTATCTGTACATTTCAGTTATTATCCGTGGAAATATTGTTTTGTTGGTTTGTGTGTGTACAGTGAAATCAACATTTACTGATAAAAACCTAATTCTTCCAAGCCTAATTATATAGTACTGATTTTTTTAAAAGGTAACAAAAAGTCATTTCAAAATGGTAAATCAAGGTGCCAATCTGCTTCAACCATCTCAAAATGCTTTTCCCCCCCATTTTTCTTTGTAAACAAACTTTCATCAAAATCAACAAGCTTATGCAAAACGTTTCCCTTTCAACGAACGAGAATTTTCCGATGGCAAAACATTCCATCTGAAAATATCTCGCACTAGACGCAAGGCTTGTTCGGGTTTGGGGTTTTATTATTATTTGTAATTTAGGTTATGTTAAAACCCAGAATGAGACAGGCACTTTCCAGACACAGAGGAAGACAACACCGAACAAAAATGCCCCAAAGCTCATTCTGAATCTGTTCACTAATTTCAACAGGCTTTGGATCAAGGCCTGTATCGATTTTTAGTCCTTTCCCTGCTCCTTCCCCCTGCCACACCATAGCACCCCCACCCACCTTACTCTATGATCTTGCTGCGTTTGAAGTTTTGGGGTTATGTTTTCATATTTGTGTAATGATTTTAACTAAAGTTCTTTAACTCCTTAGATGGTCAGCTCTTTGGAGCTGGAACTGTCTTTCTGTTCTGTGTTTGTACAGCACCGAGCACAAATGGATCCTGGGAAATGACTAACAATAAATAAAGAAAAAAGAATAAGTACCAGTTCCAAAGAGCAAACCTAAAACCTGGTATGGATTCCCTGAAAGGTCTCCAAATGTTTTAGCGAACCAATGCCAGGTTTCAGAGCAAGCGAGGTGCCAGATTTGAGAGTCCCGTGCATTTCAGTCTTCAATGGCTTTGAGCAGAAACCAAACAAAAGTTGAGGATTTGGGGGATTCGAAGCTGAAACTCAGATTGAAACTCAGGAGGGTTTCACAAAAAGCAAAACTGGGAGGAAAATGGCTAACAACCAACCCCCCAAAGGGACACAGTCTATAGAGCTCTGCCATCCATCACCTTGGTAAGCTATTTACCATGGGTGATATTCACCCCTGTGCATAGGACCAGGCACTTCCTGAAAAATTTAGTGGCCATCATGGGCCTGGTGCTGGCCCTCAAACTATAACGGGGTAAATTCATCCCCATGTGCACATGCGCGTATGTATGGAAGAGTGCATGCGTGTGCAAAATACTTTAAATACTGTTCCTTGTCCTTTCCACAGAACATTTGGGGAGAATTTGCAAACCATCGTGAAAGGGTTTCAGCTACATGATTGTCTTTAATGGAAATCGCATGACTAATTCCCGGCACCACTCCATGGAAGACTTTGAAAACATACCGGGTATTATATACAGACCGTTTAAAGATGTTTCTTCTTTGCTGTGTTTAATTCTTGTAAAAATCATAAGCATATAGAATATCTGCTACAAAAAAAATCTCCACTTGTAAGAGCTTTTGTTCAAATAAATAGTCTGTCGTCTTGGTTGATAGAAATGTCTGTACCTAGGACTACAAGTCTTGGTTACACTCCCACTGACTTTAATCCTCAGGGCTGCCCTTCACCCTTCAGTGCAGCTCTGTTGAGCCTGTCAAATAATAGAACATCGGCTCTATTTTCATTTATTTGCTTTGATGATACAATTACCCTGGACTGGCTGGTAGTGCGCTGTAGTGCAGCAAGATCTGTGCCACTCTCAGTCCGGGAGACAGTGTGTCCTCCCACTTACCCAGCCAGAAGAGGATCAGGCACTCTACAGAGGGGATTCAGGCTGGGATTCTCAAATGAGTGTAGGGGAATTAAGCACCCAACTCCCAGTCTCACTCGATTTCCAGCAAGCACATATGATCACACTTCTGTCTAGCACCAGATTCCCTTGGGACAGTCTCAGAACAGGCTTTGGGGATGTCTGCGTTAAAAGACACACAGCACGGCTGCAGCCGGCCCAGGTCAGGTGACTCAAGCTTGCAGGGCTATAAAATTGCTGCATAAACTGGACTCAGGCCTGTGCTTTGAGACCCTTCTCCCTCACAGGGTCTCAGAGCCCGAGCCTGAACGTCGACCCTGCAACTTTATAGCCCCACAGCCCAAGCCCTGTGAGCCCAAGTCAGCTGATCCAGGCTCTGAGACTCGGTGCCGCGGGGGGGGGGGGGGGGGGGGTTAATCACAGTGGAGACGTATCCTTTGAGTTCAATTCCTTGGCCAGAGGAGCAGAAGGAGCTCCGGCCACAGCATACAGTGCCCAGGCTTCTTTCAGCCTCGTGAGGTGCTAGTGTGTCTCACATACCTTCCAGAAGAAAGATTTTCATTGTACGATGCACCCCTTACCGGACAACTCATCCGCCGGAGCAGCACCTGCTGGAGAACTCGCACCATTAGGAGGTGCCGTTCTGATCCACTTCCATTTTAGGTCAAGTCTACACTGGAAGCTTTTGCTGGTATAATAATGGCGGTTGGGGGCGGGGGTTAGTCTTTATGACATTTTGATACCGACAAACAAAACCCTTCTTAGCATATGCACAATGTGCCTCAGGTGGCATGTGACCAGGATTCATCACCGATTTTGGTCCACTGGTGGGATCATTCGCTTCCCCAGCCCGGGCCGGGGACTGACAGGCAGTGCAATGTGAACGCTGATCCCCAAAAGCCCTAGTGTAGACACACTTATACTGGAGAAAGGACCCTTGGCCGGTATAGCTTATGTCATGTATCAGCTATGCTCACAAGAGGACTCTTGCCAGTATACGTTGCATCTCTACTAGGGAGATTTGCCAAGATAGTTCTGCTGGTATATCTATTCCAACAAACCCTTTCTAATGTAGATGGAACACTATCTCATACACAGAGTATATGTATATACCCACACACAGACATCATATTGTTTGTTACTTGGGGTAGCACTTAGGAACCCTAGTTATGGACCAGGGGCCCAGTGTGCTAGGTACTGTACAAATACAGAGCAAAAAGACAGCCCCTCTACATCTTTCACCCACCCCCCTGAACTACCTCCAGAGCCCCAGCTAACTTCCATTCCCCTAAAAGTGCAAATCCCTCTGCCAGTCTGCATGCTTGGACTATGTGTTCAGTTCCCATTGGACAGGCTGCCAAATCGCTCTGTTTTGTCACCCGGCTGGAGAAATGAAAAATGGCCACACCCACACAGTGACTATTTTTGTTTTCTTTTTTAAGAACCAAAAGCCGAGCTTGGGACCCATTCCGGGGACCCCTCTCCTCGGCCTAACCTTGCTCGCCATGGATTGGGAGCCTCCAGCAGTAACAAGTTTCACAAAGCCAGCTCTGTCATTTCGTCTTCCCCTGCCAAAAATGTGTGTGTGAAAGCTAGACCTGCCCCTGGGGCAAGTCTACCTTGTACTTGGCCACTTAGAAGGAATTTTTCTTTGTATGAAGCATGGACATTTATCTTGGCAACAGCTGCATTGCAGGCCTGGCACGCTACCGCTGAAAAATGACACCCAGTTAAAGACACATGCACACACACAGGTAGAGGGGCAGTTTAGCACAGGGAATGGCATGTCTGCAATTGCATCCCTTCACCTACCATCAGGTACCCCATGCATACAGCAGCAGGATACTCACACATCAGTTCTTGCAGAGGGTTAACTAAAAACAAACCACAGGGAAAGGTTTGCAAAGGCAGGTTATTTTCACATCTCCCAGCACACGAGTCAGGGCGCAACGTCCACATGTGACTTGCATTAGGCAGGGAAAGGAGGAAGGAATGTGATTTCAGAGCACAAGCAGGGCAGAGTTACAGCTCATGGAAAGTTACATAGGGAGATGTGCTGTGGGAGATGAATTCCCTTTTTATGTTGAGAAAAAGATTTCACGTAACCAGGTTGACCAAGAGCTTTTCATGATGGGTCTCATCCAAAGCTCACTGAGAGTCTTTTCATTAACTCCAACAAGCTTTGGAGCAAGGCCTATAACTATTTTTTAGTCCTTTCCCTGCCCACTCCTCACACATATGCTACGAACTCGCGGCGTTTGACGTTTTGGGGCGATGGTTTCACATTTGTGGAGTGGTTTTAACTAAGGTTCTTTAACTACTTAGATTGTTGGGGCAGGGCTGCCTTTTTGTTCGGGGGGAGGGATAGCTCAGTGCTCAGTGGTTTGATCATTGGCCTGCTAAACCAGGGTTGTGAGTTCAATCCCTGAGGAGACCACCTAGGGATTGGGGGCAAAATCAGTACTTGGTCCTGCTAGTGAAGGCAGGGGGCTGGACTCAATGACCTCTCAGGTATATCTCAATTTTATTTATTTATTTATATTTATTTGTACAGCCCCTAGGACCATGGGGTCCTGGTGCACACACCACAGGACAAATACAATATTTTCTATTTTTAATTATTTGTGTCCACTCTCAATTACTTTGACAGGGAGGCAGCATGGCCTAATTGACAGAGACAGTTCCATGGCTCAGTTCTTGACTGTGCCACCAACTCATCGTGTGACTTTCGGCAACTCATTACTCTGTGCCTCAGTTTACCTTATCTATAAATAATAATAACCTGTGACCAGTCCCTAAGAAATTCCAAACTTTTTTTCTTGTCTGTGCTTCATGGACTCTAGACGTTCCCCTGACTAAGTCTCATATACTAACTTAGGCCCCAATCCTGCAAAGCGAACTACATGGACAGATAAACTATAGGCACTAGGGTATCTCAGAATCAGGCTCTACATGAGCGTATATATAATCTGTGAGTAGTCCCACTGAACCATGAGATTCTCTTCTCAGGATTGGGCCTTAGTATTCAAGAACTGTATCTAAATTACGGCTTGAGGTGATTTGCCCCTTAAATAAAAGGAATTCTGTGTGCCAATGCAGTATGTGGTCAAGATGTTGGGCAGGACACATGCACACACTTATTATGCTCACAGGAACGAGCAGAGAGAAAAATCTTGGGGCAAATTTTCCATGTCTTTTCCCTTCCCCGCTTAGGGTGACCAGATGTCCCGATTTTATAGGGACAGTCCCGATTTTGGGGTCTTTTTCTTACATAGACTGCTATTACCCCCCACCCTCTGTCCTGATTTTTCATATTTGCTGTCTGGTCACCCTATCCCCCCGCTCTTAAACAGATCTCTTTGGAAATCCCTTAACTGTTCCCAGGAAAACCTGGGGAAAGAACTTCCATAGATTTAGCTACATCAAAACCACTCCACAAGGCCCAGATTGGGCACCGGCGCATACAGAACAAAACTATCTTCTGGGGCTCCTGGGTTAGTCTTTATTTAGCTAAACTGAAAATGAAGCATGCAAAATAGCAACTTCTGACCCCGAAACCCAGGCTTTTTCTTTTTCCCTTTGTGAGCATTTCATTTGCTTGCTGAAGTCCTGATACACATAGTGGTTTGCCACGTTTCATTTTCAAGTCATCGCTCCTGGAGAAGGAACTACAAGGCAAACCCGACAGGCCAGGGGTTATTTTAAAAAGTACACGAGAACCCCACTGCTGGTGGAAGCCCTTCCCTCCACCCCTCACCCACAGACTTCACTCCAAGCAGAGGTGCTCTCTGATCAGGATTGAAAAACCTATGCAGGAAGCATTTGGGGCTTTCGTTCTCAGTGGAGTTTTATTTATAAACATGAATTCGCTGCAAGCAGGTTTCACAACACACTGATTTCCAGTTGGCAGGACTGCAGCCCTGGTGCAATGCTGGACGAAATGGATTGACTGCCCTGGCTGTCCACAGAGGTGAGTGAAAGCACTTTCCAAATACTAACCCTGGTTTTATTTTATTTCTGGTAGTTGCGTTCCAACCATAAATCTCTGGTGAGGACCTTTTGGTGCTGAAAATGCACATAGGCTGAACTTTAAGGGCCTGATCCCGTAAGGTGCTCAGTGAGAGCGGTAAGAGGTCAGCGGCCAGTAGGATCGGGGCCACCACCCTGAGGATTGGCCATCTCTAGGTAGCGTGTGTTACAGATCTGGGAAACTGGATTTACTAAAAAGAAATGGCTTTGCCGGTTTGAATGCGCACCAGGGTTGTTACTTTGCAGCAAATCGTCTTTTCACCCGTCTCCTTTTTTTTTTTTTTTTTCCGGCCCTAGAAGCAGCCAGAGCAGAAAAACTCTGTAGCTGAGAAACGAGCTTAGATCAAAAACGAACTTTCCTTGTAATTCAGCAATGAGGAAAAAATGGCAAGTGGGTCTCCTCCCCGGGGAATATCAAAGTCTCCTCCAGAGTGGAAACTGGGCTCTGCCCCTTGTATTTCTTAACAATTCCAATCTGAATCCGGGTGACCATGAGCATTCGCACTGTGGCAGCAGCTTCCTGCGAAGGGTCTCCAACATCTTTGCGATTATTGATCAGTTAATTCTCCAGACACTCTTGCGAGGCAAGTCCTCGTATCCTTTTACAAACAGAGCTACAGCAAGTGAAGTGAATGACTCAGGGTCACAGATCAGGGGGAGGAAAAGAACCCAGAAGTTTTTGCCAGAATCATCTATCTACAGGAGCGGTCTTGGGGATTTTCAGAGGAACCTAAAGGAGTTAGGCACCCAAATCCTACTGAAATTCAAGGGGGAGCTTTGGGGTAACATTTTCAAAAAGTGCTTAAGTGACTTAGGCACCTAAGTTGCACTGAAAGTCAAGAGGGCGTAGGTGCCCAATTCACTTAGGCAAGCACTTTTGAATTTTTCCCCTTGGGTGCCTAACTGCTCCTTTGCAGATCTCAGCACGATCGAGTACTGGCACCTACATGCTAGAACGCACAGTCCAACCTGCACTCCAGAAACAAAGTGCATCGTGAGTGCACTACACAAGATTAAACCACAACTGTATTTTCCCCACCCAAAATAAGAGGGGAGGAAAATCAGAACACCCCTTCCCACCATGAGACGTGAATGAATAAGTATAGAAGGCAAATGCACTGGAATTAAAGCCTTTAGCAAACCCGCATGGGTCCATCTACTGCAGGGGGGGTGAAAACTGTGTAGACGAGCTACAGTAACCAGTGACAGTCCACACCGTTGAATTAGCTGCTAGGTAACTGCAGAGCAAGAGACCTGAGAAACTCCACTGTGTGGATGCTGAGCTGCAGTGTCAGAGGAGGTGCTATGTTTGGGGTAAAGCAATGCCCTCTTTGTGGTTCTGGCTGGGAGCGTTTGGAAGAATAAGGTGGTTATCTACCCCTCGCCATAGAGCTGTAATGTTCTTGGAGGTGGCTATCTTCACAGTTTCCCCTTTGAGAACTGGTTCCTGGATTGCCTCCAGCTCCTTATTAGAGGTGGCAGCTAGGCCAAAATATCAAACAGGCCCAGCATTCTGCAGCAGTGACCTAAGAAAAACTCCCTACACTGGCTTGAGCTGTTTTCCGGGAACACCAAACCTTCTCCAGTTACCCCAATAGAAAAGCCCCTTAGAAGAAGTCCCCCTCTAAGGTTATGTACAGAATATTCCTCCCAGGTGGGATCAGGACTTGGAAACCCCAGGCATTCTGAAAATAACCTCTAAGAAAGGGCTTTTTCAGATGTTATGCTGTATGCTAGGGGCACAGTCATTCGAAAAAACAAAACATAAAAAGCCCCTGTGAGAAAGGAGTACATTACAAAATAGGGAGGCTGTTGTGTCACCAACTGCAGTGTGAAATCACACATCTGTATACTCTATTACCCATAGAGCATGCGCCAGACAGGGGTTGGCCAGATCAGATTCTGAAGAGGGAGGAAGTTCACAAGAAACTGAACTGTAGAAATGAAACAAGGGGCCAAAAGAGGAATAAGGTGCATCTCAGCTACTCGGTTTCCTCACATTTTGAGGCTGTATCCTCTTTTCCCGGGCCAAAATTAAAGAAATAAAACTAGAAGATGCTTGTTAACGTGACCATTAAGAAGGGAGGGAAAATAATACAGTAGTGAAGGCAGGGGGAAGAGGGATGCAATCAGAACTTCGCAACTGTGTGTCACAGGCCCCGTCCTGCTAATGAAGCGTCTCCTTTAGCCCAAGTGGAAGGGTTTATGTATTGGGAGTGGGAGGATCTGAACCAGTTGTTGCTGTGAAGATTAGCATGACCTGCTTGCATAATAGTGACAACAGTGAACTCCTAGCTGGCCTCAGACTTGTTGCAATATCGTCCATCGCTGATGGGCATATAAAGAACATACATGCCAATTAATACCGGTGTGTGCCAAACAAACATAAAAATCACTCCTGCTGTCTTCATGGCTGACTTGTACCACCTGGAGCTCATCCCTTCCCGTCACCCCCATTCATCCCCTCCCTCTCTGCTAGTTCTGGCTTCCTCTCTTCTACTGAACAGCTAGAGGTACTGCTGCTGCCGGGCCAACCATCTGCAACAACCCTGCCAATGCCAGCCAGCTGTGCTTGTCGCTCCAGATCCAGCCCTGCTCTTCTGTTTGCATTAGAATAGCAGAACGGCACAAATACCTACACTCTCTGGAGTGTTTGAAATTGAGAGCCAGGTATAAACCTTGTGGCTTGGGCTCATCTCTAATATGAATGAGTGGGTTGACAAAGTTTAATACAAACTTGCCAGGGATCCAGGAAAGCTTTAGTTAGGAATTTCCTGGTGGCTCTCCTCAGGGGTGCTGGAACAATGTTTATAGTGGGGGTGCTAAGAGCCACTGAACCAAACTGTAAACCCTGTATAGAAGGGAAACCACTTCAAGCCAGGGGGTGCAGCAGCACCCCTAGTTCCAGCACCTGTGGCTCTCCTGCATCGCCGTATGGAAGGAGCTGGCCATAGGCTCCAGTCCCAACAGGTTCAACTTAGCGCTTCCTCCTTCCCAGGAAGTGGGGTTCCCTTACTGGGCAGGAGGTCTCTTTGGGATAAGGATTCTGTGGCACTTCCTGTAAAAGTCAGGGGTTGTGCCTGTGTCCTCACCCCATGTTTGAAAAAGTCCCTTTACTCCCAGCCTTTGCCTGCAATCTTCCCTTCCCAGAGGTCGCTGTATTTAAGGCCCAATCTCCACACGGTTCTTCTACCGATAACTATTTCAGTTAGGGATTTCTTTTGGTTTTTCTACAGATCTAGTTAGTTGGTACATCCCCTAATGTTGACTTAGTTATACTGATAGAAAGGGAGCTCATTCCCCTTATCCCACTGTATGGAAATAGCTATACTAGTACAAGCACATTTATACCAGGCTAGGTCTACACTACAGACTTCTTCTGGCATAGCAATGCTGGTCACAGATATGAAGAGGTGTAATCCTTCACTGATGCTGCAGTGCCAGCCCAAGCCCCGAGGGTAGTTGCAGTTATACCAGCAAAGCGCCACTTTGCTTTTCTGTGTGGCTTGGGAGGCTGGGGATCAATGTTCGAGCCCAGCTCTTCTACAAATTCCACGCAAGCTCAGGCAAGTCAAACTCTTTGTGCCTCAGTTCCTCCTCTGTAAAATGGGGATAATAATAATTCTGCCTCCCCATCCCCTGGTGGGATTTGGGGACCTCCAGGCCTTGCTGTGAAAGTCATCTGCTCTCCCGGAAAGGAGACTTACTAGGGGGAGTGTATGCACACATCCTCATCTCTAGGGTGCCCCGTCATGCCTGGACATGGCATTGCAGGGGACTTCCACTCTCATACCCACACCCCCCTCCAGTGGCCATGGCCAGTCCCAGCTGGTGTCTTCTCCTGACTCCTTCTCTGGGTTTTCTGTGGCTCAGCCCTCTGGCCAAGTCATGTAACAGTTCACTCCCCTTCTGAGGTAACAAAAGGCCAAACTTCAAGTCCAAACCAAATACCCAGACTAATAGTTCTTCTACCCCTCTCAGGCTGCGCAGAAGTTCTCCGCCTCCTGATGCCTACAGAGCGTCTCTTATCTTGCTTCTCCCCCAGCAGGATCCCCCTACCGCTTCCCTTCGCCAGGCACGCCAACAGTTCGCCTCTGAGGCTCTCCCTGCTCCTTTTAGGCCTTATCTCCGGGCTCCCCACGCCAGGAGCCTACCCTGCTCCCTGTGGGAGACAGCCTGACTTCCTCAGGCTCTTCCCAGACGGAAACTCCCCTTGTTCCTCCCTCCAGGGTCTTCCTCCTCTACTGAGCTCATAACTCTACACTGTGCTCTCCCTGCTGGGGTCAGCCCCTCACACCCAGCTGCGGTTACTAATAAGCCCTCATGTTGCCAGGGCGTAAGTGAGGCTGAGGGCTAGCTGCTAAGTCGTGCCCAGCGTGCCTCAAAGGGCCCGCTAGCCCATGGCAGGGTGGAATGTGTTTGGCTGCTGGGGGAAAACCTTGTTCTGTTGTAAAAACAACAAGGAGTCCGGTGGCACCTTAAAAACTAACAGATTTATTTGGGCATAAGCTTTTGTGGGTAAAAAAACCTCACTTCTTCAGATGTGTGTCTCCCGAGGGGCTCAGTTGGAATGATCAGGTGGCTGATCGATTTCAGACTCAGGGAATCCCCTTTGCCAGAGATCCTTGTAACTTTCTGATCACATCTCTGATTTACTCTGGGCTGTAGTGGGGGGGGAGGTTAAATTCCTGCCACTGGTTAGAAATGATCGATAGATGCAGTACAAACACTGGTGTGTCAAAAGCTTCAGGAGGAAGGCCCTGTGTAAAGCTACCATGCAGTTCCAGAGGAATACAGAATAAAGTGGCAGAATATTTTAAAATGACTGAAAGTCAGTAGCAGGGGCAGCTCCAGGCACCAGCGCAGCAAGCGCGTGCCCCGGACGGCGTGCCGGTCACCGTGAGGGCGACAGTCAGGCAGCCTTCAGCGACATGCCTGCAGGAGGTCCGCTGGTCCCGCGGATTCGGCGGCAATTTGGCGGCGGGGACGCTGAAGGCGCGGCACCAGCGGACCTCCCGCAGACATGCCGCCGAATTGGCGTGACCAGCAGACTGCCCGCAGGCGGGACGCTGAAGGCGCGGCACCAGCGGACCTCCCGCAGACATGCCGCCGAATCGGCGTGACCAGCAGACTGCCCGCAGGCGGGACGCTGAAGGTGCGGCACCAGCGGACCTCCCGCAGACATGCCGCCGAATCAGCGTGACCAGCAGACTGCCCGCAGGCGGGCCGCCGAAAGCCGCCTGACTGCAGTGCTTGGGGCAGCAAAAAACAGAGCCGCCCCTGGTCAGTAGCCAACTCTGGCAGTCAGATCAGTTCTTTCTCCCGGCACATTTCCCCAGAACTCCCAGGACCATGCAGCAATTCCCGATCCCTCCACTGATCACACTGGCTCCTATTCATTGTTGATTTTGCTTGTCAGCCCATGCCTCCCCTCCTCCATGTTCTCCAGTCTCCCACTGCTTCTGCCTTAGAGTGACACCTGCTGGCAGAGGCCAGGCTAATGCAATTGGAGTCTTATTTTTTCCCCTCAGTGCTACTGCTTTTTCCATACCTGGGGATGGGAGGCAGGCACTGAGGTCTCCCTAGGGTGACCAGATGTCCTGATTTTATAGGAACAGTCCCGATTTTGGGGTCTTTTTTTTAATATAGGCTCCTATTACCCCCCGTCCCGATTTTTCACATTTTCTGTCTGGTCACCCTGGGTCTCCCTGTGAGTTTGAATTCCTGGGTGGGGTTCAAAGTCCAGGCACCAGAGAGCGAAGGAGACATGCACTCCATCGAAAAAGCCTTACGCTGGAAAACTGCGCGCCGACATTTCGACTCCGAGGCTCTAATGCACTCAGCCCCAGGCCCTGATGCCACAGAGAGTAGTTGAACTCCAGGCCCAAGCCATCACTCGCTGGGATTTGATTGTCACCAAGCAGGGAAACAAATGGGGGACGCTGGCCTGATGGCGATCTGTCAAAGCTAATTAACGCCTTTGAGCCGCAGCCAGCCGCAAGCTGAAGAGTGAACTTTACACGGCCCGTGTACTGAACTCCATTCCTCACGGCAGCCGCAGCCTCTTCGCCGTCCCTCGCCATGCAGCACATTTACCCTTTATCTCCCCAGCGAGTTTTCCTGTTTACATTTCCCGTTAGATTACTGTAATTAATGTAATAACAGCAGATACTGTTTGGGAACTCATCTAGCTACCATTCAGCAGAGGGTTGTTCACTGCAGGGGGCGGGGAGAGAAGGAAACTGGAATGTAGGAGTTTATATGAGGATTTTCAAGGCTGGCAAACACACTGTGCATGGGCATGGGCAGTGGATGGCTAGGGCTGGGGGGGGCTCAGCCCCCCCAAAGTCATCTCTGCCATGTCGTTTTCTGAGCCACCCTGCCACCCACGTGTATGCCCAGCTGAGCAGGCAAATCCCCGTGGCTAGTGGTGCCGAGGCCGGGACAGGGCGAGGTGTCAGAGGGGGAGGGCCCAAGCTACACATGGACACACGTGTCAAGTAATGTTACGGTGGGCTCCTCCAAATCCGCAAGAGGAAAGAGCCAATGGGCCGGAGCGGGGAGCCGGGCCCAGCCCCGGGGGATAGGATTCGCCCCTGCAGGGTGGACTCAGCCAAAGAATATTTTCACCAGCTGCCTATAGAATCAGAGGGTCGGAAGGGAACTCGAGAAGTCATCACGTCCAACCCTTTGCGCTGAGGCGGGACCAAGTAATCCTAGACGATCCCTGACAGGTGTTTGCCTAACCTGTTCTTAACAACCTCCAATAACGGGGATTCCACAACCTCCCTTGGAAGCCTCTTCCAGAGCTTAACTATCCTGGGAGTTAGAAAGTTGTTCTCAATATCTAACCTACTCTCCCTTGCTGCACATTAAGCCCATTACTTCTTGTCCTACCTTCAGTGGACGTGGAGAACAACTGATGACCATCCTATTTATAACAGCCCTTAACATATTTGAAGACTTATCAGGTCCCCCCTTGGTCTTCTTCTCTCAAGACTAAGCAGGCCCAGTTTTTTTTAAATCTTTCCTCATAGGTCAGGTTTTCTAAACCTTTGATCATTTTTGTTGCTCTCCTCTGGACTCTCTCCAATTTGTGCACATTTTTCTTAAGTGTGGCCCCCAGAACAGGACACATAAATCCAGCTGAGCCCTCACTAATGCCGAGTAGAGGAGAACAGTTACCTCCCAAGTGTTTATATACAACACTCCTGTTAATAAACCCCAGGGTGATATTAGCCATTTTCACAACCGCATCCCATTGTTGACTCGTATTCAATTTGTGATCCACTATAACCCCAGATCCTTTTCAGCAGTTCTACCACCTAACCAGTTATTCCCCATTTTGTAGTTGCACATTTGATTTTTTACTTCCTAAGTGAAGTACTTTGCACTTGTCTTTATTGAGTTGCATATTTATTGATGGCCACCAACATGATGAGAGTTCTGGTAGCAAAACCTCAAAGATCCTGAACTAAACTTTCCCCTAAGTTGTCTGGTCCCAGGGATTTGCTGAAGCTTTATTTCTTGTAAAAAAAAAAACAAAAAAAAACCCAACCTACATGTGCATGGAGGTGTGTGTACAAAAAAATGGGAAAGTGCTCAGCTAATGGTCCATTTGCACACGCAAACTGATTAACCTAGAAATAATGTGGCTGTATTTTTAACACCCACCAACATTTTGACTCTGGAAGTGTTATTATTTCATACGAGGGTAGTGTGACGGTTGCCATCTTGGCCAACACAGCAGGGATTGAACTGGGAACCTCCAGAGCTAAAAGCATAAGCTGCAACACCTTGAGCTAAATAACCAAGCCTCTTTAGACAGGGGCTGTAACAATTCATATCAGCACAGAGCGGGAACCTGTAAGACACATTCACCAGTAGGTTACCGTAGCACTTAAAAGCCCCAGTCATGCCTGCTCCAAAGAATTCACAATCTGCATATTCTAAACTGGATCACTTAATTCCATTTCTGAGGTGGGCAGGGTGGTTCTGCTCCAGCCAAAGTGAAAACTCCAGCTGCGGAAGAGTAAGATTATGCTGTAATCATTTGCACTTATGAAATGTTTCCTGATATTCAGTCTGCATTTTCCCCTGCTTAATTTTATCCTTTTATCTTCCCTTCCAAATGCAATGGGGTACAAGGAACCTTTGCTCTCCATTTCAGAACGGGTCAGATACAATCAACAAGGCATTTTTCTCAGGAAAAATCTCCACTGATTTCCCCCCACCCCTCATTTCCTGCCTGGGAGAGAACACTCCTCAACCAAAGATCATTCCGTCCCACAATGCATGCACTGATAGTAGCTTCTGCCATTCCCTCTGAGGCAGAGGGGCAATAATCTAGGGGAAGCCAAACCATAAAAACCTTTCCATCCCTGTCAACTGAAAGCAATGGCTGTGCAGATCGCTATCAGAATCAAAGTTCCCCAGATGATGTATTGCGTCTCTGCTGTGTGTCAGGGACCCTTTGGTGAAAGCAGCCCCCTTGCTGTTATATGGTGCCCAAAATAACTTTAGATATCGGCTTACCAGAGCTCTTGAGCCCTGGGAGATTTAATATGGCTTACACAGTCACTGGTGGCTACAGCACATCTGTGCCTCAACTCATCAACACTTAGGTACCAGTGTAATAGGTGCTATATAAAAATCTAAGATCAGGAGGGAGATATGCATCTTCAAGAGGGGAGAAAACTGAGAACCAATGCAAGAAAGAACAGGCTTTGCTAGTGCTTTGAAATCAACGCTCACAAGACAAACAATTTAGCTTCATCAGAGAATCGTTATACAGTGAATAAATTGGTTTGAGCATTAGCCTGCTAAACCCAGGTTGTGAGTTCAATCCTTGAGGGGGCCACTTAGGCATCTGGGGCAAAATCAGTACTTGGTCCTGCTAGTGAAGGCAGGGGGCTGGACTCGATGACCTTTCGGGGTGCCTTCCAGTTCTATAAGATAGGTATCTCTCCATATATTATATTATAAATCATGCCGGGGTGGCATAGTGGACATCTGACCTGGGATCTCATTCAGGGAGACGTTAGTTGAAATCTTGGTTTAGGGCCCAAGAGTAAATCAGTTTGGTGCATGCTTTGGCACGGGTGAGCGTCTGCTCAGGAAAGCTGGCAAGGCAGAGGGTCTCGCAGGTTGGGCCAGAAGTGCAGTGGAACAAGGACAAGCTTTCCCCTGTGCCTAATGGCACTACTCCAGGTCACACCTTCCTATCAGCGCCTCACTGTTAGCATCAAATTCACTCACAAATTTAAATACATACATTCACAAGGGGGACATGGAGGCAGGATCTAGATCCAAATTATGATGAAATATTTATATTTCAGTAGCAGCCAGAGGCCCCAGTCAGGATCAGGGCCCCAGTGTACTGTACACATATGAAGACACAATCTCTTCCCCAAGAAACTTACAGTCTAAGACATCTGCATCTGGATTAGATGTAGTTCTGAGGGTCAGCTTCAATGGTATCAAAATCCCGCGAGCTGTTCTTGTAACATTTTTACGGCATCCAAAAGAGTATAGAAACTAGGCTCATATTGGCTTGGATCAGTACCAAATAGTGACGGGCTCTGTTCTGAGGAAAACACAGATCCTGCCATGCAATCCAGTGAGTTTTAAGATGCCAGCTTCTGGTTTTTGCCCATCATAGATTTTTATCAATAGCTAAATAGATTATACATACATGTGCATGAAAGACTTTATACACACACACACACACACACACACACACTATCCGAGTGTCTGTTATTTATTACATCATTCCCTCCAGGCACATATTTCTAGCAGATGCAGTTAGCTTGTATTTATGTATCATGCAGTAAGTACTAGGGTTACCATATTTTGAGCCTCCAAAAGGAGGACACTCCACGGGGCCCCGGCCCCGCCCCCAGCCCAGCCAACGCCCCCGCCCCAACTCCGCCCCCTCCCCTGCTTCCCGCGAAGATTTGATTCGCGGGAAGCCTGAAGCAGGTAAGGGGGGCGTGGGGGGAGGAGGCGCGGCCCAGTCTGGCCCCCCCGGCGTCTCCAGCCTGGGTCGGCTCGGGCTCTGGGGTGCCGGCCCCGGGCCAGCCCCTGGCCCGCCCAGCACTGCCGGTCCCCGGCCCCCGGGCCGAGCACCCCCGGCCCGCCCAGCACTGCCGGTTCCCGGCCCCCGGGCCCCTGGCCGAGCACCCCCGGCCCCCGGCTCGGCCCCCGGCTCAGCACCGCACCGCCGGCCCGGCCCCGCCGGCCCCCAGCCCCGGCTCGGCCCCAGGTCCAGCACCGCCAGCCCCGCATGTCCCGATTTTCCCAGACATGTCCGGCTTTTTGGGATTTCCCCCCGGACGGGGATTTGGAGCCCAAAAAGCCGGACATGTCCGGGAAAATCCGGACGTATGGTAACCCTAGTAAGTACTCAAGTGGGACTAAGCACGTATTCCAGTTTGTTGCCATCAGCTGGGTTTTTTGACAGTAGATGTTTCCCTGTCAGTCCATTTCTTGGGCTTGTCTGCAGCTCTTGAGACGCCATCCTGCCATCTTCCCCCCACACGCTCCCCTTCCCACAAAGGTATTTACTTCCAGCATAAACTTGCCATTGTTCCACAGAATCACTCGAGGCATCAAAAATTGCAACAATCGATTTGCAAGGGCCCTCCAGCCCCGGAGGTAGGCAGCATGCCCTTTTCCACCGTGCGTGTGGTTTCTCCTGCTTGCAGTGTTTGCAGACATGACACAGCTGGAAGATTTGCAGCTTGTATGTCAGCCCCGCTGACCTTTGTAGAATTTCTTTCCAAGCCCCTGCAGCTTGTGTATGATTTGCAATGTGTCTGTGCTATTTTGAAGCTGCCCACCAACAGGGAGCATCGGTCTGGAGTATCAGTGTATTCATAGCGGCCTTGCGGACCACAGCAGTTTTCTTGTGAACTGGAACAGTTATTTTCCCAGGAAAGACAGACTCTGCGTTAGATTTCCAGATAAAGGATACATTTTAAACTCTGCTAGACAGAGCCAATGACATGGGAGCACATGCAGAGAATCTGGAGAAACTGTTGAGTTCCTGCTACTGCAAGGAGGTAAACACACTGCAAGGGCTGCAGAGAGAGGGTGATTTCTCTTCCCTCCCCCAGCCTGGCTGCAGATGTGTTTAATTGTGATGTGTGGGGCAAGATGAATTCAATAGCATCCCTTTTACTGCGCCCTTAACTCATCTGGTGGATGAGAAGAATGGTTGGTGACTCCTGCAGCTGGGAACAGCTGATCAGCAGGGGACGCAGTGACATCCTCTCTCACATCACCCTGCTGCTGTATGGGTGTTGTACACTTGGGGGCAAAGACAGGCAGGTGGAAGGTGTCACCTGTTCTAAATCTCACCTGACTCCTGCTTTCCATGACTCTCTCCCACACAGCACAGTGGTAAGGCATTACCCAGCCCCATCGGCGGCTGGGCCACAGAGAATAACTGCCTCCTGCTGCTTCCAGCTAATGGATTTAGGGCCTGGTCCCAAGCCCACTGAAGTCAATGTAAAGGCCCCCACTGATTCCAAACGTGCTTTGACGCAGGCCCTAAGGCCATTAGTTCAGATAGCAGAGGTCTGGCGTTCAAACCCTGCTAACAGCCCGGAGGGCCGTTGCACCAGCATCTCACAGGGCATTTAACACCCTGCGGCAGAGACACCCAAGTTCCCCACTTGCTTCCAGAGGCCCATGCAGCCTGCCCAGCAATGCACTCAACCCCTCCTCTCCACTGAGGATCCCAACAGCTGGGCGGCCCAGCCCTGACAGCGGGGGATGTTGGCCAGAGAGGGAGCGTGGCCAGACGATGCACCGATTCAACACATCTGCAAGGTGACAGCAGGGTTTGCACAGAGCTCCCCACCGGATGTTAGAACTGCCTTTCCCCCAGAACTGCGGGCTCTTGGGTGCGACAGCTCCACTTTCAGCAATCCAGCAAGCATCCCCAGAGCCTTCCCCACATCCCATTCGTTTCATGATGGGGACACTGCCAGGTACAAGGGTTACAAGAAATCCCCCTACAACCAACATACAACTGCGTGTTCTCCGGGAACAAACCAGAGGGAAGGGGAGAGCGAAAGCAGAGGCAGGGGAGATGAAAGGTGATATGAATGGGATAAGAGATTTTTCCCATTGCCTGGGCCCCAGAAATTCTCATGGTAGCCTCGTCTCTTGTACAAGGGAAAGGCTCAGTTAGAGGCCTGGATCCAAACACCCTTGATGTTGGGAGAAGTTCAGTTCCTGGCATAGATCAAATTTTAATGGCTCTGACCCATTGCTAATTTCAATTCTAAAGATCTCCAGGGTATGAAGACAGTGCTGCGGAATGAACTTGAAACATGTACAGTCTCTGCACCCTACCCCGGGTTAATCTATTTCTGTCTCTAAGCCCTATTAACTATTTACTAAGCTATTGTTAACAGCCAGTTCTCCATTTCCCAATCACTTTTGTAGGAAGAAAATCTTGCATGTTATCATTAACGTCACCTTCTACCAGTGTCACCTACAGTTATCAGAGCTCAGAAGAGACAACATGCTGTACAGTTCAAGACTGTCCCAGCAAGCTTGGCATCTGAATGGAAAAGCAAGAGAAGGTGCTAATGTAGCATCATTGATCTCTTCCTTAAAGATGAGCGCTCATGCTAGGCCATACTGCAACGAGGGGAATGGGGAAGGAGTGGGTTAATGTTTTCATGCAAATGCCTTTTTTTTTTTTGGCTGGTAACTTTGTGCATGTCATCTGCTCATATACAGCTGTTTGCCTAGAAAAGCTATTTCCCCACAGCAAGTCACACACATGTTTTGCTGAGATCACCTTTTTGCCAACAAAAAGAAAATTGTGCTGTAAAAACTCGGCATGCGTGGTGGGCCAAATTTGTGCCTAGTACAAACCCACAGAAGCAACATCAGGGCTGAACGTGGCCCTGGGTTCTAGCAGGCAGAGGAGATGGCTGCAAATCTCCTTTACGGGCCATGGATGGCTCTAATACCATGATGGTGAGGTGCATCAGGGGAGAGTAGACCAGGAGCAGCTAAGAGATGGGATGTGGATTCTAGAGCTGGGCAGAAACTGAAATTTCCATTCTGCAGGAAATTCTGACACGTACGAGTTTGTTTTAATTCCAAATTGGAACAAGTTGAATTTCCGATGGAATGAAAATTCTGAACAATTTTGATTCAGAAACATCAAATCATTTTGTTTCAATAATGTCAAAATGTTAGACTATAAAATATGCAATGTAGAATATGATAGTAAAATTGATTATTTTAATATAATATCAACTTCAAAAGAACATGAATAGAAACAGCAAAAGTCAAAATGAAACATTGTTACCTTAGCAAAACAAAACAGCTAAATCTAAATGAATCTTTTTGAATTTTTCCCATCAAAAGTTTTGTCAAAATTGATACATTCCTGCAACACATTTCGATTTTGATGAAACTGCATTTTCTGATGGAAAACTTATTCCACTGAAACATTTATGAGCAGCACTACTGGACCTCTTGCAGCACATACCAGTGTTTTGCCTTAAAGGAGCCACACGCCCTCCCACCGCATCTGCAGCTGGGACCAAGAAAGGGTCCCTTTCCCTGTTTGGATCTGGTCTGGAACCAAAGCGACAGGAGCAGATTCTGATCTGGACATCTGAATCCACACTCAGCCAATGTCATACTGGAAGCTCTGGGTTTGACCCATCCCTAATTTTCTGATAGAGAGTGGGGGTGCCTGTGTGTTTAACTTTGGAGTGGGATGTTGTGGAAAAGTTCTGCTCACCAACTAGATCAACCATGCTGTTCTTTCCAGCTAGAGATGTGTCGCATTCAGCCAGTATGGCTGTGCAGCTGGTTCCAAACTTTCCCAGCATCTAGGAGTGCTCAGAACTGGGCTCCTAATTTGGTTTATTATAAAGTTACCTGCGGAGCAGCTGTGACGGTCAGTCCTGCATTCCAACAACCTTTCCAATACTCTGGATTGTTTGGACCCATTTGTTCTCTACCTTACTCGTGTTCATCTGGGGCCAGCATTCAGAACGAGTGGTTGGTTAGTTGTACAGTTCTGTGCTGGGTAAATGAAGTTGCGGCCATTCCTAGTCTGATAAGAAGGTCACAACAAGCAAGTTAACACAGCAGAATAGTGTGGAGAGGAAGGTGTCTGGACTGCTGGATGTGTCCATGTTAGTCTCAGTTATGCTCACTAGAGGGAGGCAACCCCTAGGAGATTGCAGGCTGCATAGACATTGCTAACTGAGGCCAGCAGGTTTTGAACTTTCAGTGCCTGTTCAAGAGAGGCTGTTAAACTGCATGTGTGTTGTGCTCTGCGATATCATTTCACTGCTGTATTTAACTATTAATCTACAGGAGCAGTCTGTTCAGTAGGAAATCCAGCCAATTCTTCCCTTTGATAACATTCTTTTATAAATATTGGTCCAAATTCTGCTCAGTTACACCAGTGTCAATCTGGATCTCGGTTGAATTACACCAGAATTACACAGGTATAAATAAGAGCCAAATGTGGCCCATCATCATTAATCTTATTTTTCTTCTTTTGGTAGGTTTGCTTAGTAAAAATAATAGAAGAAAAAGGTGGGATCGTTTTTGTTATTTAAATCTTCTATTCCCTCCATTATAAAACATTAACTTTTTAAAATAATGAGCCAGTTAAATTCATGCCAAATTCCAAAGAGAATCCTATCAAGTATCCCTTTCACCTTGAACCCAAAGGAATTCCCCTTGGTAATGCTTTGGCAAGTAATGCCCAAGTGAATTATATTATCTGGGCTATTTTAAAATGTTAGTAAAACAAGCCTTACATCTTGTCATCAAATGGCTGGCACAGCGGACCAGAAAATTGATTTCTATTCCAAACTGACACTCGCTCAGTCTGTGACCTTGACCAAGTCATTTAATCTTTCTTTGCCTCAGTTTACATGTCTGTGAAACAGGAATAATCTTTCTGTCTGGCTGTTGTGATGTTGAATTCACTATTTGTCTGAACAGTGCTTTGAGAGCCACAACGTTTGTGAGCAAAGAAATCGGTGGCTATCATCTGTTAAAAAATAAGCTCATAACTTCACTGCAAAATCAAAAAGTACCTTTGTTAATAAATGCCTCCCTGATATACATACTTTGTTAAGAACAATCAGTCCTATTTATAAGAACATAACTCTCTGCCAGAGGATGTTGTGAAGGCCAAGCCTATAACAGGGTTCAAAAAAGAACTAGATAAATTACTGGAGATAGGTCCATCAATGGCTACTAGCCAGGATGGGCAGGAATGGCGTCCCTCACCTCTAGAAGCTGAGAATGAGTGACAGGGAATGGATCACTTGATGATTACCTGTTCTGTTCATTCCCTATGGGGCACCTGGCATTGGCCACTGTTGGTAGACAGGATACTGGGCTGGATGGACCTTTGGTCTGACCCAGTCTGGTCATTCTTAGGTTCTCTGATCAATCAGATACAGTGTGATAGCAGGGCAAAAGGCTCCTTTTATTTCTTCCTTAATATACCGAGAGAGAGAGAGACAGAGAGAGAGAGAGACCGACCTTGTAACCACTTGACCAAATGACTTCAAATTAGCACCATTAAATCTAGTCCAGATGCTGACAACACAGTAATTTTCAACACAATCTGAATATGCATGTGTCTTATAAAGCATTTAGAATAATTGGCTGTTAAACAATAGGATATAATATAACTATATATAGTCTACCTCTCCACTGTTATATATGTAAATAACCTGAGGGATATGATATAAAGAGTTGGAAAGGGGTGTGTCCCAAAAAAGCCTTTTCTAAACAGACCACTACTCTAGGTTGCATCTTTTCTTAATTTATATTGTACTTTTTCATGCAAATACTGTATTTTCAGATATTTTGTAAAATGTCTACAAAAAAGGAGGATTTTTACCAAAATGGGTCCCTTATTTATTTTCCCCAAAAAGAAAAATTTGAGTCCAGTAAAAGCTTAAACTCAATGTTTAAGGAAGTCTCAAGAGGTTAGAAGATTTTGAAACCAGCGTCACTTCTGTAGGCTGACTTACGGGAAAAGGCAGAGTTTCTGTTTACTCTTTGGACTTGAAGGGTTTTTTTCTTTGTTATTTTGCCACCTATCTTGTTTGGGTTCATTTGTGTCCTTTTCAAAGTCCCCATAAAATGAGAAGATATTGAAATTAACAATACAAGTTGGCAAAACGTACAGCAATTGTTAAGTTAGGACCAAGTCATGGTCTGGCTGAGGTCAATAGAGTTGTGCCACTGAATTCAATGCCCGTAGGATACTATCATAGAAATATCATAGATTCATAGGACTGGAAGAGACCTCGAGGGGTCAATTAGGCCAGTCCCCTGCACTCATGGCAGGACTAAGTATTATCTAGACCATCCCTGACAGGGGTTTGTCCAACCTGCTCTTAAAAATCCCCAATGATGGACATTCCACAACCTCCCTAGGCAATTTATTCCAGTGCTTAACCACCCTGACAGGTAGGAAGTTTTTCCTAATGTCCAACCTAATCCTCTCTTGCTGCAATTTAAGCCCAATGCTTCTTGTCCTATCCTCAGAGGTTAAGAACAACAATATTTCTCCCTCTTCCTTGTAACAACCTTTTATGTATTTGAAAACTTATGTCCCCTCTCAATCTTCTCTTCTCCAGACTAAACAAACCCAATTTTTTCAATCTTCCCTCGTAGGTCATGTTTTCTAGACCTTTAATCATTTTTGTTGTTCTTCTCTGGACTTTCTCCAATCTGTCCACATCTTTCCTGAAATGTGGCGCCCAGAACTGGACACAATACTCCAGTTGAGGCCTAATCAGTGTGGAGTAGAGCGGAAGAATTACTTCTCGTGTCTTGCTTACAACACTCCTGCTAATCCAGTGGTTTTCAAACTGCAGGTTGCGGAACGTAAGGCTCTGGGTCGCGGCAGCTCTGGTCAGCACTGCCAACCGGGCCATTAAAAGTCCCATCGGCGGTGCTGCCCGGCTAAGGCAGGCTAGTTCCTACCTGTTCTGACACCGCGCTGCGCCCTGAAAGCGCCAGCAGCAGGTACGATACCTAGGCAGGCGGACCATGGGGCTCCGCGTGCTGCCCCTGCCCCAAGCACTGGCTCCGCACTCCCATTGGCCGGGCCCCAGCCAATGGGAGCTGGGGGGGGGGTCGGTGCCTCCAGGCAAGAGCCGTGCGGAGCCACTTGCGCACCTCCGCCCAGTAGCCGCACCTGCTGCTGGCCGCTTCCGGGGCACAGCGGGGTTTGCGGTGCCAGGACAGGCAGGAAGCCTGCCTTAGCATCCCCGCTGCTCCGCTGACCGGGAGCCACTCGAGGTAAGCCCTCACCCCAACCCCGCACCCCAACCCCCGTCCCAGCCCCCCAAACCCAGAGCCCCTTCCTGCACCCCAAACCCTTCATCCCCAGCCCCACCCCAGAGCCTGCACCCCCAGCCAAGAGCCCTGACTCCCTCCCACACCCCAACCGCTGCCCCAGCCCAGAGCCCCCTCTCACATCCTGAACCCCTCATCCCCGGCCCCACCCCGCAGCCCTCACCCCAACCCTCTGCCCCAGCCCTGAGCCCCAAACCCCTCATCCCCAGCTCTGTTGGGTGCGGGCATCAACAATTTTGTTCAACTGGGTCGCCAGAAAAAAAGTTTGAAAACCACTGTGCTAATACATCTCAGAAGGATGTTCGCTTTTTTTGCAACAGTGTTACACCATTGACTCATATTTAGCTTGTGGTCCACTATGACCCCCAGATCTCTTTCCGCAATACTCCTTCCTAGGCAGTCATTTCCCATTTTGTATGTGTGCAACTGATTGTTCCTTCCTAAGTGGAGTACTTTGCATTTTTCCTTATTGAATTTCATCCTATTTATTTCTGACTGTTACTCAGTAGGATCCATCCTTTAATGTAAATAGCAGGAAATGCAGTATTAAATGTTTAATTACAGGAAAGCTTTATTTTCATTAAAATAAACTCCTCTGTGGTTCTAGTATCAGACTATCAGGGCTGGAAGGGACCTCAGGAGGTCATCTAGTCCAACCCCCTCTCAAAGCAGGACCAATCCCCAGACAGATTTTTGCCCCCGCTCCCTAAATGGCCCCCTCAAGGATTGAGCTCACAACCCTGGGTTTAGCAGGCCAATGCTCAAGCCATTGAGCTATCATTATTCATGTGTTAATTAAAAACAAAATATGTATTTACATACAACCGAATGACATACCCAGAAGCAGCAATATTACGGTTTCGATGTTTATCACATATATAGTTTCAGATAATAAGGCATCATCAAAATCTCATCTAAACATTCAGCAACAATGGGTGTTTTGTCACTTGCAGATAGCCATGAACAAGGACATATGATTCGAAGTATACAAGGGAGTTTTCAAATTCAAAGATCTCCCATTTTCTGAATTCCAGGTCAATCCAACACAAAACGCACCGAAATCACCCTGTTGAAATGCTCATTCGTTGCAAACATTGTTAAATATAAACACGCTGCAAAGTGCAAAGGGATTTTTGTCCAGGCTGATGCCTTCTGTCCTGTAGATAGAAACAAACTTGCCTGAATGCAAGCTCACACCCAAGTAAGGGCATTTTGCAAGTTAAGGAGATGGCAGCGCTCTTGAGTGGCTCAATTAGAGACAGAAAAACTTCCCAAGGCAGGACTTTCTACAAGACTTGGTTCAATCAGAAATAACTGACTGTTTGAAGGAGTTTCTGCCTGTCTCCCAGTAATAGCCAATCTAGGTTCAAGAGCAATTAAGGGCTAAATTCTGCAGCTTTGATTCATCTCTTACAGAGATTCTTAGTGTGGGACATAGAAAGAGACCCAGTTTCACTTCCTGGCTTTGCCACCCACTCCTTGGGCAAGTCACTTCGCCGTTCTGTGCCTCAGTTTCCTCACCTGTAAAATGGGGGCAATAACACTTCCCTACCTCGCAGGGGTGCTGTGAGGATAAATACATTATAAGGCACTCAGTAACAGGGGTTAGATAAGTACCTAAAATAGACAGATAACACAGACAAAACTCCTATTGAAACAGCATGGATTTCTTCAGCTGAGGAATTAGGTGCATTTGGGAAGAGCTGAATGAAGGCCAGTGGCTAGAGTAGCAGGATTTGCTCCTCAGGGTTGTAGTGCACTGGCAGGACTCTGGGGAAGGGAGCAGCGCTCAGGACTGAAATACCGGGGGTTGTACAGCTAAGTATTGAGATGCACTGTTTGTGGAGGCTGTGCAAGGACTGGAATGGTTGCTACGCATCAGAATCGATATGGATTGGCAGGTGCGTGTAGAAGCGTGCAAAGGGCTTGCCCACAACATTAGGCTTTAGGGTTTTAGCTGAGCACTTTCATGAGCACTAAACTCTTTCACACCCTCATTTTGCACACACCAGCTCTGCCTCTTGTGCAGCATCACTCCTTTGGGGCCCAATTCTACGTGCAGAAACCTATCCCTGTTCAGCCAGGCACTTCAGCACATACATAAGGGCTTTGGTGCAGAGGGACCTTATGCAGCAAGACTCCTTTGAAAGCAACCCTCACGTATGGCCAGTCCGACTTACGTGTGTGCTGCAGGCACCATCCTAGCTCATCCCAGGAGACACATATTTTCCATTGGCTCTCACCCTCAGAGCAACTGGCTCCAGCTTTCAACAAAAAAGTATTTATAACAGCATGAGGTTGTTATATAACTAAAGGGCTTTTTCCTCTTACCCCTCCACCCCCACCCCAGTGTGGTTAGAATTCTGTAGAACCCACCAACAAGTTTTGCTCGTCTTCTGGTTTTAAGAGCGTGTGTCTCTTAGAAAGAGGAAATGGTTTGGAAGCCGATACAAATTTAAAATGAACAAACACAGAGGGTAAGCGAAATGCTGCCATCTCAGAGGGAAGCTTTTCTGCAGGAGTTAGGGGGTCCCAAACACCCCATGCTGAGCTGGAAGAGTCTGACCCTTGAGCAAAGCACATCACCTCGCTACTACAAACTACTACAATATTCTGAAGGACTAGCCCCCAGCTTTTGTAGTAACATTATTAGAAGTGGCACAGTTTGGGACCATTGTTGCAGAATATTATAGTTAGACGGGAGGGAAGTGTCCTGTAAATGCTGGAAAAGAAGTGTGTGAGACTCCTAACTGGAGAGCTGAGTATGTCCTGGCTGTTACAGACATACTTGTACTCGGAGGACCAGATTTTCATTTGAGTTCCATTGTAACCATGGACTTCACTGGAGTGACTCCAAGTTTAGCATGGTCAGATTGTCACTTACAATTCTCCACTCTAACAAACTGGAGTGAGTTTTTTGAAAAATTGCATTTGCAAAGTTAATGAACAGTGAGTAAATTTAGTTTCCAGAAACCTGTACTGAGAAAGCAGGAAGTAAGTGGCCAGCTAACTTAGGCCAAAATACTTCACTAGAATCATTCAGTAATTAACACTCACTTGGAAGGCAGAGATTGATATTGTACGATACCTAGCACAATGGAGCCCATCCTGATTGTGATTTTTACATGTTAACAGAATATAAATGCTAAACAGTGATACTACATTAGTCCATTTCGCCCACTGTACATAGAAGAGGGAGACTAGGCATTTATAAAAACACTTCCAATGTTTTATACCATACTTCTATCAGTAAGACATACTGGGGCCAAATTAATCGGTGATGTAGCTACTGGCAGTAGGGATGGAAATGGCCAATTGTATTAGGCAACTTCTGAAGCACCACAGCAATATATAAATACACATTTGGGCTTTGGGATCAGTTCATGACTTCTCTACATGATCATCTACATAACAAAAACCAGAGTAAAGAGGGACATGATTCATTCAGACTGAATGCCCTATACTGACCTGCAGCCCCATGCACAACTCGCAATACCACCAACAGAAGCAGCATTGGTAGATCAAAGACAGGATGTGGCTCTTAGCAGTTTAATTACTTTCCTTTAAATTCATATAACCTCACCCTTCCTCTTTACAAGCATTTGCAATCCTAGAACAGAAATTAGGGAGACTAGAAGGTCCATGAACTCCCCAAGGACAAAATCAATAGAAACCATAGCAAAAAGCACTTACCAGCTGGAGGAGAGCTCCAGCAGCCCACCACCACACAGCCACTATAGGGCTGAAGTTGTTGCTCTGGGCCAGATTTAAAGGGCCAGTCACCAGACAAGCATGCTGGGAAAAGTGCTTATAAAAAGGGTGATTCTTATTTGCAGAGTTTTGATAGTGGTTAGACAGTTGTTGAGAAAGATGGTGGGGGGGATTCTTGTTTAAAAATAAATACTGAAGTTTTGGTATAGGTAATGAGAGTGATCCTATTTGCAGAGCAGGTTTCCTGTAGAAAAGCAGATTTTCCCGTATTATTAAAGTTTCTGAATTAAGAAATGAGTTGAGTAAAGGGTGTTGCCCATGTTAAGTTCTCACTATTTGTATCCTGGAGAAAAAACTCATTAGTGGAAAATAAAATGCAGATTGTTAAATAGGTTAGCATTAGACACATATTAAGCACTATAACAAATTTATGCTTCTGTAGGAACTTTATTTTTGTCATTGTGCTGCATGCTATGGGTGCTCAGAAACTGAAAGCAACAGAAAGGATAGAGTTCAGCCAGAACTTCCTGCTCCAGCGATCCAAAAGCATTAGTTCCTATATCCTGACCATAAGAAGAATCTCTTTTAGCAGTACAGAGCCAATGACACACATTTGAGAATATGTACCAGTAGCCAGTTAACTGCTATAGTGACTGTTTTGAATGGACCTTTCCCTGGAAAAGGAAACTGCCTATCTTAGATATGCTACAATCAGCATAGATGAAACTGGATCAGTGACTGGCAAAACAATGTTCTCTGCTATGTTAGAACTTCGTTGAGGTTTGCTTGGGGGATTACTGAAAAGATAGTTTAAAGGCTGGCTTTGTAGGGCCCTACCAAATTCACGGTCCATTCTGGTCAATTTCACAGTCATGGGATTTTTAAAATCATGAATTTCATGATTTCAGATATTTTAAATCTAAAATTTCACGGTGTTATAATTGTAGGGGTCCTGACCCAAAAAGGAGTTGTGGGGGAGGGGGTTCGCGAGGTTATTGTAGAGGGGGTTGCAGTACTGCTACTCTTACTTCTGCGCTGCTGCTGGAGATCGGTGGCTGCTGGCTGGGATCCCAGCTCTGAAGGCAGAGCCGCCGCCAGCAGCAGCGCAGAAGTAAAGATGGCATGGTATGGTATTGCCACCCTTACTTCTGTACTGCTGCTGGTGAGGTGCTGCCTTCAGAGCTGGGGACCCAGCCAACAGCTACCTCTCTCTGGCCACCCAGCTCTGAAGGCAGCAGAGAAGGAAGGGTGGCAATACCACAACCCCCCTCAAATAACTTTGCGACCCCCTTCCAACTCCCTTTTAGGTCAGGACCCCCAATTTGAGAAATGCTGGTCTCCCCTGCGAAATCTGCATAATATAGGGTAAAAGCACGCAAAAAAACAGATTTCACGGGAGGAGACCAGATTTCATGGTCCGTGACGTGTTTTTCCTGGCCGTGAATTTGGTAGAGCCTTATTGATCAGTCATGAACATAAGAACATAAAAATGGCCATACTGGATCAGGTCCACCTAGCCCAGTGTCCCGTCTTCCCATGGTGGCCTGTCCCACATGCTTCAGAGGGAATGAATAGAACAGGGCAATTTATCAAGTGATCCATCCCGTCGTCCAGTCCCAGCTTCTAACAGTCAGAGATTTAGGGACACCCAGAGCATGGGGTTGCATCCCTGCCCCTGTTGGCTAATAGCCATTGATGGCCCTGTCCTCCATCAGGTTACCTAATGCTTTTTTCAACCCACTTACACTTTTGAACTTCACGACACACCCTGGCAATGAGTTCCTCAGGTTGACCATGCACTGTGTGAAGTACTTCCTTATGTTTGTTTTAACTGCTGCCTATTAATTTCACTGGGTGACCCCCAGTTCTTGTATTATGTGAAGGGGTAAATAACACTTTCTTATTGACTTTTCTCCACGCCAGTCATGATTTTATAGCCCTCTATCATATCCCCCCCTTAGTTGTCTCTTTTCTAAGCTGAACAGTCCCATCTCTTTAATCTCTCCTCACATGGAAGCGGTTCCATACCCCTCATCATTTTTGTTGCCTTTTTTTCTGTACATTTTTCCAATTCCAAAATCAAAATCAAAACTGCACACCGTATTCAGGGTCTGGGCGTACCCTGGATTTAAACAGAGGCATGATGATATTTTCTGTCTTTTTAGCTATCCCATTCCTAATGGCTCCTAACATTCTGTTCACTTGGTTGACTGCCGCTGCACATTGACTGGATGTTTTCAGAGAACTATCCGCAATGACTCCAAGATCTCTCTCTTGAGTCGTAACAGCTAATTTGGATCTCATCGTTTCGTATGCATAGTTGGGATTATGTTTTTCAATGTACATTACTTTGCATTTATCAACATTTGAATTTCATCTGCCATTTTGTTGCCCAGGCACAGGCCCGTCCACAGGGGGGGGCAAAGTGGGCAATTGCCCATGGGCCCAGGCGATTTAAAAGGGCCCGGAGGCCCCCGGCCACCACCACTGCCGTGGTAGCGGCAGCCAGGAGCCCTGGGCACTTTTAAATCGCTCAGGTGGGCCGCAGGCTCCTAGGCGCGTGCTGGGTGGTACCAGTGGCGATGAAGGCAGCCAGGCGGGCATGTGGAAGAGCTGGCCGTGCCGGAAGATTGCGCCCAGCAGCGCAGCCGGCAACTCGCTGGGCACCAGCCAGCACAGGCCCAGCACCCCCCAAATGCCAGGCGGACCTTTTGAGGGGGCCCATTGACTGTTCTGCCCTGGGGCCCGGAATTGCTGTCAGCGGGCCTGCCCTGGCACCCAGTTTTGTGAGATCCCTTTGTAATGCTTCGCAGTCTGCTTTGGCCTTCTATCCTGAGTAATTATGTCTTGTCTCCAAACTTTGCCACCTCACTGTTTACCCCCTTTTTCCAGATCATTTATATGTTGAACAGCACTGGTCCCAGTACAGATCCTGGGGGTTCCCCACTATTTAATTCTCTCCACTGTGAAAACTGCCCATTTATTCCTATCCTTTTGGTTCCTATCTTTTAACCAGTTACTGGGCCAGGAAAGGACCTTCCCTCTTATCCCATGACTGCCTAGTTTGCTTAAGAGCCTTTGGTGAGGGACTTTGTCAAAGGCTTTCTGAAAGTCCAAGTGCAGTATATCAACTTGATCAGCCTTGCCTACATGTTTGTTGACCCCCTAAAACAATTCTAATAGATTGGTGAGGCGTGATTATTGGCCTGTAATTGCCAGGATGGCTTCTGGAGCCTTTTTAAAAAATCAGCGCAGTGGCTGATTTAAGCGATAGGTTACATACTACAGTTCTTATTTCTGCGGTTTCATATTTGAGTTTCTTCAGTACCCTTGGGTGAATATCCTCTGGTCCTGGTGACTTATTACTGTTTAGTTTATCAATTTGTTCCAAAACCTCCCCTATTGTCACCTCAATATGGGACAGTTACTCAGATTTGTCACCTAGAAAGAATGGCTCAGGTGTGGGAATCTCTCTCTCATGCTCCGCAGTGAAGACTGAGGCAAAGAATTCATTTAGCTTCTCCGCAACGGCCTTGTCTCCTTTGAGTGCTCTGGGGCACCTGGATCGTCCAGTGCCCTCATGTAATAAAGTTCAGCCAGGGTTTCATTCTGAAGCCTTGGACATTAGTTGAGATTGTGCCCAAATGTGATTAAATAATATTGTAGATAGACATGAAGTGTTCCTAGCAAAGCAGAATTTGAGAGGGTAGCCCTAATCCAACCCACATATTCGATAATGAAGAGATGATGGACTGATAAGTGACGGAGGGCCTATGCCCTCTTTCATTTCCTGCCTAAATGCTGTTTTTTATCAGCAGCCTTTGATATATTTTGTTTTCAGAGCTATTTTTTTCTAAAGACACACATGACCACTAGGGGGCAATAAATATCCTGAGCAGTAAATCTTAGCCTGGAACCCATTCAACAATTAACACTGTATACCGCTCTATATATCCAGTTTATGCAAATTCTGAAACAACAGCCGCATCTGGCAAAAAGGCCCCTTATAAAGATAGCCTCCATCTAAGCAAATAAAGGAACAGGGTCCTGGTCAACCTGTGAAGTATTTTTAATCTTTAAAACAAATCTTATTTGCATGATATCGTGCATACTTGTCGCCCGGCTTTGCTTTGTCATCCAGGGTTGGTGTGTCAGTGCAGATGTGAGGTAGCGTACTGTCATGGTGAGCTGGCAATCCTGCCATCACACAGAAGAAAGCGGCTGTATTCTTCCTAGTGTTGTATATTTCAGACTAAAGAAGCCAACCAGCCTTTTCATTGCCAGTGATTATTATTTAACTGCTGGGAAAGATGCTGTTCAGTTTTTACAAGCAGTTCACGTATCACAGGATTTCAAGCGTTATTATTATTTTTAGTTATTATTTGGACCAAGGCCCCATTGTCCTAGGCGCTAAAAAACCACAGAATAGAAGATTTCCTGCCCCAAAGACCTTACAATCTTAGCATAAGACATGAGACAGCAGATGGATACAGACTGATAGTGGGGAGTGCTAGGAAACAATGAGACAATCTTGGTCAATGTGACAGGCAGTGGTCTCAGCACACCAGTAGCCTGACTGTTGTTAAGATTTTGGTAGACAGGAGAAGGTACAAATGGTGCGCCTAGCTCATATGTAGAAATAAATAGGTCCACATCTGCAGCTGGTGCAAATCAGTGTAGCCCCATCAACTTCTATGCTGCCACTAGATTTAGATTTTGAGTGACTTTTTTAAATGCCTTCTGAATCCCTGATTTTTTCCCCTGTTTCATCATCCCACCATGCACTGTTAATTCTTGTTAATATTATTTATACAGTGTCCAAAATGGTGCTGAGTGCTTCCTGTTTGCTGGAGTTATAATAATATCTTTAGATAGCTGTCAAGAGATCAGAAGTAGTTTCCTCTTCAGCGAAATTTTGTCACTGACAACCAATTATAGGTGCAGTTCACCCCTGCCCCACCTCTTCCTACCCCCACTCTGCCCCCCCAACTCTTCCCACCCCGTTCCACCCCCTCCTCCAACCATATCCCCCCCACTCTTCTCCCCCCTCCCCCACAGTGCCTCCTGCACGCCGCTGAACAATTGATCACCGACAGGCAGGAGGTGCTGGAGGGGGAGGGGGAAGAGTTGATTGGCAAGGCTGCCGGTGGGTGCTGAGCACCCACTATTTTTTCCCATGGGTGCTCCAGCCCCAGAGCACCCACAGAGTCGGCACCTTTGGTTCCCAATATCTACGCTAAATCGCCCTCGCTGCAGATTTAAGCCGATTACTTCTTGTCCTACCTTCACTGGGCACGGAGAACAACTGATCTCCATGAATCCACAGTGAGTAAATCCACATTGTCTGGGAGTAATAAAACTTGGCATTTCTACCAGCTTTCCAGCCAAGGACCTCCAGAGCTTTACTCATAACCTGAATGAATTCAGATGTTATCCCCCTGCTGCTAATTGGGAAGGAGGCTCCAAGCAAGCACTACTCTTAATGGATTAGAAAACGTTTGTGGGACCAAAGGAGGCTGGACCCGTCATAGAGGAGATAACATTAGTGAGCAGAGCAATGTGGTTCCTCTCTGGTCTTGTGATGCCAGGCACCCCGCCTGGGGACAAAGGGATCAGTCCCAACACATCCAAGGATTTCTGCTGTGGCTGCCCTGAGAGAAATTGCAGTGGTAACGAGGAGATGAATTGCTGCAGGCAGAAAAGCAAGAGCAGTGAGGTAGGGGAAGGCCAAAGGGGACCCAGAGAGGAGCCTTGACGGACAGGAGAGATATACCTATATCTCATAGAACTGGAAGGGACCCGAAGGGCCATTAAGTCCAGCCCCCTGCCTTCACTAGGAGGACCAAGTACTGATTTTTGCCCCAGATCCCTAAGTGGCCCCCTCAAGGAGTGAACTCACACCCCTGGGTTTAGCAGGCCAATGAGATGGTGCAGGGCAAGTGAGCAAATAGACTAGTGGGCATTATCATAAACAACTAATAGAAAGACAAGGTGGGTGAGGTCATATCTTTTATTAGACCAGCTTCTGTTGATGAGAGAGAGACGCTTTCCCTCTCACCAACAGATGTTGGTAAAAGATGGTGTTGCCCAGTAAAAGATATGACCTCACCCACCTTGTGTCTCTAATATCCTGGACCAACATGGCTACAACAACAACACTGCATGCAAATAATAAACAACTAGTAATTGAGATTTCCTGGAGGGAAGGAGAGAGACTGAAATGGAGTTATGGAGAGAGAAAGGAATAAAAAGGGGGGAACCAAGAAAGAAAGAGAGAACTAAAGGGAATCACTTTAGGATCCAGTGTTGGGGTATCTGTCCAGCCATCTCCTGGAGAAGGAGTGTGACACTCACAGAGAAACACATCGATTCTGTCTCTAGAGTGTTTGCCATTCCTGAAATGAACAGATCAATCAGCTTGATATCTCCTGGAGAATCAACACATCCGCATTTGAGGAGGGATCGCTTTGTTCACAATTGGGCATCCTCTCTGCTTCTTTTGAGAGGCAATGAATGCCGACTTTCACTCCCCAGCAGAGGGATGCATGCTGGCATTTCAGCTCTGGGGCCAACAAGACTGATTTTCAAGGAGAGGGTCTTCCCTTTGCAGAATCCCCCGGCCCTGCTGCCAGACTGCTCTGGCAAGCCTAGAGCAAGAGGTTGCCCTTGTTTCAATAGCAATATGGCAGTACTCTAAAGCAGTGTTTCTTAAATGCGGCCACCATGGCCGCATGTGGCCACCCGGGGCTTTTCTTGTGGCCACAGCCTCCTGGGCAGTGACTGGGGGTGGAGGCAAAGCAGCGGTTCCTCCCCTTGGGCTGCAAGGAAGGGTTGGGCCCTGCCCCCCTCTGGAACCCCAAGTGCCAGAGGAGCAGAGAGCTGGTGTGAGTTCCCCACCATCCCGGGCTTCTGGCTTCAGGCCTGGGATGGCAGGTGGCAGGCTCCGGACATGGGCTCCGACCATGGGGCTTTGGGCGCTGGGTTTTGGCTGCACAGTGACGGACTCTGTTTCCCCAGCCTCTGGACTCCCCCTCATCACCCCCCTCATCACCCCTGGCTCCCGCTGCTACCCCCAACCCCTCACCCACAGGGGCGGCTCCAGGCACCAGCGCAGCAAGCGCGTGCCTGGGGTGGCAAGCCGTGGGGGCGGCCTGCCGGTTGCTGTGAAAGCGGCCGTCAGGCTGCCTTCGGCGGCATGCCTGCGGGAGGTCCGCCAGTCCCGTGGCTTCGGCGGTAATTCAGCAGCAGGGATGCTGAAGGCGCGGCACCGGCGGACCTCCTGCAGGCATGCCGCCGAATCCGCGTGGCCAGCGGACCGCCCGCAGGCGTGCCACCGAAAGTCACCTGACTGCCGTGCTTGGGGAGGCAAAAACCATAGAGCCACCCCTGCTCACCCATCCACCCCATCACCCCTGGCCTCCGCTGTCTCCCTACCCACCTCTCCTTCCAGGGCTTAATTTGTCCCCCGGCTTGCCGGGGCTGAGTAAGTCTGCTGTGAAAAGTGGTATGTGTATGTTTGTTAATATCACTCATCACTGCCTCAGAGCTAGCTAACTAGTCTGCTGCGGTGAAAAGTGATATTAACAAACATACTTTTCACTTTTCACAAAAGCAGACTTGCTAGCTAGCAGGTGTAAAAGAAAAAAACGCAACCAAAAAAGCAAAAGCAACAACAACAACAATGAAAAAGACAAGAACATACAAAACACCTTATTTGTGTTTCTATTCTGTTTAGGTCCAGTAAAGAATAGAGACAACTGTACATTGTTATTATTGAGTCTGCTAATAAAAACTCTACCTAAAAAAATTACTATGATTTGGACATATATATGTGTGCATATTTATTTGTTTTTCCTAAATTAATTAAGTATTTTAGGGAAAATTGTCATAGTGGCCACCAGCAAGAGTTGGTAGCCACACGCTGAGGCCACCAAAAAATGTGTGGTGAGAACCTCTGCTCTAGAGCAGCATCTCCCGACCAAGTGGGAACTGTAGTATTTCTTTATATCAGGGACTTAAGTTGTGCAAGGTGTTTGAAGAGGAGTGGCATTTACAAGAAAAGGGGACTCATATCTAACGTCTCCACGGGCTCTGATCGGAAATACTTGGTGCTAAAGTGACATTCCCAAGGCTAATCATTAAACAAGAAATCTCCTTTATGATTTACAGGAATTCGAAGCACCATAGACAGCTGCCTCAGTCACAGGGCTGTCTGTGGCCCCAGGAAACCTGCTTTACATTTGTGGTGGTTGTAATTTAGAGCTGGTGAAAAATGCTAGATACACATCCCCGAAGAGTGAATTCACCAAAGTGGCACAGGCAGGGAAAATGCCTCCACACTGACCCGGAGGGCACATTCAGTGGTGGGCATCTCTGCTGAGCTTGCCAACAAAGATCTCTGTTCTGCTGGCTTTGAAATGCAGACAGATGTTCACATGGAACTGGCTGGGGACCTGCCAAATCTTTAAAGCCACAAAACAGGCCATCAGATGATAGCAATTCTGAATCACTGCCATCCTTGACCAGATTTTTCCATTTCGCCTATGAAGACTCTTACCCTAGAAGGCATTGCTGGGACGCTGGTGTGCATAAAAAAGACACCAGGAAACTTTTCATATAAAAGAGAGGGCGCTGAGCTTTGTTGCCCACACAGCAAGGGTGCTTGCTGCAGTTTCATGCAGCTGGAACCAAGAAGAAGGGGCCCCCCCAAAAAATCATTCCTTGGTTTCAATGATGAACCACATTTTTCCTATAAATTCTCAAACGGGAGGTGGGTGGCGGAGGGAGGAGGGGTGAATAAAAATGACAGTTATTTCCATCCAATCAGTCAAGGATCAATGTCCAACCAATCAGGTCTGAATTCTTCACTCAGTATTCCATCCTTTCCTTTTAAGGCAATAGTTTCGTTCACTCTGCCCGGTGGGTTATCGTAATGTTATCCCTGCTTTCACAAATCAATACCACCTTATACCAACTCCCTGAACAATAGAGTCACTGAGAACAGACTAAGACACTCCACTGTGTTTGTGTTAAATTTAATGGCATTTAGGGCAGCCATGAGGCGAAAAGGCAGTGACACACTGGGACATCACATTGGTAGGTTTAGTAACAAAGAGAGACAAGCTAGGAGCCTTTGGTCCATTCTGCTAAGTCTGCTCAGGAGAACAGTGTTTGATGGCACCATGGTTGTTACTATTTATTGTTTGTATTTGGGTAGCACCTCAGAGGCCCAGCCATGGATCAGCACCCCATTATGTTAGGTGCTGCACAACAACAGGAAAAAAAAGACAGATGGGACAGAGAACAGGAGAATCATTACTGAGACCCTCACAGTCACCTCCTCCCCAGCCCTGTTGCCCTGTCAATGGAATACATTACAGAAGCATTACTCTTATCTGCAACAGCAGCTGGAGTCAGCAGAGAATCTGACCTGTTATATGGAATGAATTATCGAAAGCAGTGATGCAAAGAGAGTGGGCCAAATTCTAGTCTCTGTCATGCCAGGGTAACCCTATTGGAGTCAGATGCAGAATTTGGCCCACTGTATATATTAGGACATCAGTGCAGATGCTTCTATGAGACTTACCATAAAAATGGACTGAAAATCTCATGGGGAAATTGAATCCATCATGGTATTTTGGATCTTCTAATTCCATTCCCAGATGGAAACAGGAAACATGGAAATGAAAAATGACTGGAGGAAGGAAAAGAGTCATTCAAACACTTTGGATCCTTCTTGGGACAAAAGTTTGCCTTCGCTCTTATTTTACCTGAACTGGTTTGCTCCAGCATTTTCCGTCTTAGGGTCGCTTTGCAATCCTTTCATGGACCAGCCCAACACCCCAATGCAATTCATCCGCCCAGTCATAATTTGAGACCCACTCAGTATAGGGTAAATTAAAGGATTTGGTTGTAAGACTGATGGTAGAGCAAGAAAGGTAAGAAGAGGTGAGAAATGAGACGTGTTAGCAAAGTTTTTCAAGGAAATGGATACACTGAGCCCTGAGTTAGATTCTATCAGGTATAGCTCTATTGGCGCTAATGGAGTTACCCAGGTGTACAACTGGTGTAACTGACACGAGACTCTGAATCATTCTCTGTTATTCCTTTCCCATCTGTTTTTTTTTTTTTCAATGGCCATGTGATTGGGCTGGAGGCATCATGCTAAAAAGACTATTCTGTTTCTTTAGTGTACCATTAATGACATCCTCTCCAGGTTGTTATTTGTATTAGTCTAGGCATTAGAAACCCCAGCCTGGATCAGGCCCTGTTGTGCACACCCAGAACAAAGAGATGGTCCTTACTCCTAAAAAGCTTACCATCAAAGTATCAGCCTAGAGACAACAGGTAGATACAGACAGACGAGAGGAGCACAAGGCAACAAGGAGACAATACGGGTCAGCATGACAGGCTGTGATCTCAGCACACCAGCAGCCTCGCTGTTGTCAAGTTTTCTGTAGGCACCACGGCAAAGGAGAGTTTTAAGGAGGGATTTGAAGGACAGCAATGAGGTGGCCTTGTGGATGTTTGCAGGGAATGTGCCCCAAGAGCGAAGGGCAGCCTGGGAGAAAGCACAAAGGTGCTTGTCTGAAAATGTAACCAGTGGGTGATTGAGGCCAGCGTCACAGAGCCATTGGAGGTAGGAGTCGATCTTTCAGTACTGAATTAGATCAGAGCAGGTTTCAGGAACAAATCGGCAAATATGGTTCACTTGCAAGAAAAAGAAACTAGCAGCACAGATCGCTTTTCCTCCCTGGTTACCACTCAGTTTTCTGTTCAGAGACCTTCTGGTTGGGGGAAGCGGAAGGCAGGGGAGTGAAATATCCATGAGATTAGGCATTAGCCACCCATTTTTCAAAATCTTGGCCGAAGATTTCCACGTATGACCTTCTATCCAGCAGTTAGAGAAAATGAAGCAACTCACACTGCAGTCTCCTCCCTTACAATTTCTCCCATTCTGTATCCACACATTAAAGGGATGATACAGTAACAAGAGATAGGACCCAGTGCAACGTGCAAGGGGGTGGAGAATTATATGGAACTAAATTCTATAAATCAGTGGCGCAGGGTCAACTGGATATTGTGTGCAGTATGGGTAACCCTACCTCCCCAAGTATATTATAGAACTAAAGGGAGTTCAGAGAAAGGCGACAAGAACCATCAAAGGCCTCGGAAAATTCTTATACAAGGAGAGATTGAAAAGATTGGGATTGTTAGGAAGAAGGTCAATAAGAACCAGCATAATGAAGGGCAATATAATAATGAACAGAGAAGATAGATTGAGTGCATCTGTTCTCTGTCTCATAATACGAGATCAAGAGGCCAGTCAATGAAATTAAAAGGCAGGAAATTCAAATCTCATGAAAGGAAATACTTTTTTCACACAACACATAATAAGACTGTGGAACTCACTGCCACATGGTGTCATTGAGGCCAAGAGTTTAACAAGATTCAAAGAGCGATTGGACTGCTATGTGGATAACAGGAGTATCCAGGGTTAACATAGTCCATGCTAACAAAAAGAACATTGGGAGCGAAATAAAACCTCATACTACAAGGCTTAACCCAGTTAGAGAGTAGGATGAGACCTCCATGGGGAGCAGATTCCCCTGCTGTAGGGTTTCTTGCACCTTCCTCTGAAGCAACAGGTGCTAGCCACTATCAGAGGCATGATAGTGGACTAGATGGACAACGGGTTTTGGCCCCATCTGGCAATTCATGTGCTCCTGTGCAGAAACCAGAAGTTTCTCTCCCTAGTGGAACTCTCTGTAGGGAGGTCAGGAAAGGAAGGACCATTTCACATTTCAGCAGCAATGGCAGGTTTCTCTTTTAAGCTGACACCCACCTATTTCCTGAAAACGTATTATGGATAAACCCTATAAGGACAGGACCATAAAGATGACCTTTGCTGTATATATTCGATAGTGCATTTTTATGTAAGCATGATTAATGTTTAACTCATCCCCTTGTTTCTGTTGATTTAGTCACTAAGTTGAAAAGCACTCTCAATGTATTAGTGATGTGTATCTCTCCCATTGACCCCGATAAAATAGTGTTCCACTATGGAGATTAAGTAAGTATGAAGGCAGATTAAATATCTACAATGTGCCCTAGCGGCTGCAGTTTTATGGCATTCCTTGCTCACTTCTTGGAAACATCTCCCCTTCTCTAGATCAAGCAGAAGTTATTTGCTTTGCACTGTGTGTGCCACATGTGTGATTGCATGCTCTTCAGACATGGAATGCCAGATCCTCAGCTCTGCTCCGTCCTGCTGGGGCTAAAAATACAGCTGAGGATTCTGCCCTATATAAAGGGAATTCCTATCTAGCATAACTTGCAAAGTGGGGCATTCCAAGGTGTGGCGGGGAAGAAAGGGACTGGCCGGTGGGCATTATCTCCAGCACAAGTTTGGATAAGTCTGAGACCTTGTTGTATTAATGCAGATGGAATACATGGGCCCAAAGAGTCAAAGATGTTAACATAACCCCGTCACTATCCAACACTCAAGAGTTTGAAACAAGGTTTGGGGTTTTCGTGTATAGAGACCTTGGCTTGCTTAGTACCGTGGCAAACACCCCATTAAAAAACCTTCTAGCCTTTTATTAAAGATACAGAAACGAAGGGAAAACTGTTAAGACATTTGAAATGTGAAGTATTAAATAAGGCTTTCGTTTCAGCACAATCTCTTGTTTCCTTTCCCTTTAATTGGAGAGAGGCTTTAGAAGAAAGCACCCCCTTGATAGACAGTCTCTTTGATGGTAATAACTGTCTTTTGCGAGGGGGAAAGAAGACCTTTGCTGAGGTGGGCTGGAGCGTTCGTTGTTGCTGCTGTTAAAGTTTCCTAAATAGACAAAACAAGCCAAACACACACACAAGGGAAGAGAAAAGAACAGCAAAGACAGAAAATGCAGCTTCTGTCTCTGCAACCTCACTGCTGGAAAAACACAGGGCCAGCACATGGTCTGACCTGGCAAACTTGTACCAGCCTTGGGCTATTGAGGGCATTGCTTTGAGCTGCATTTCTGGCCACAGGCTCACAGCACTGTTGCAAAATGTGCAGGCTTGCCCGGCTAAGCCAGACCCTTATTAGAAGAGAAAGGAGAGAGTTAGGAAACAGAAGAAATAAGGGAGGGAAGGAAAAGAACATAAGGGGGGCAACCCAGTGGTATTTGGGATTCAGCCAGAGCTGGGCGGGGATTGGCAATGTCATCTGGCTCCCCCTTTCTGGCCTGGCTTGATCAGGACATTTCAGGATCAGGAGGAAGACCTTCCAGGAGACAGTGGGGAAGGCAGCCATGATGGCGAAGCTCATACCAGTAGCCAATTTTTCTCCGAAAGTCAATTTCTTACGGACCCCAAAAGGGAGTGAGGGGGGGAATAGCCCATTCCCCCTCATTATTTTGTCCACCAACTAGGCCTAGTTTCCAATTCTGATTCACTGATTTTTAGTTCCACACTTTTACCAGGCCTGAGCTTAACACAGCCCTTGAGTTATAGCCAGAGGCCTTTTTGTTTGTACCAATTGTCTTTCTGTCTCGCTTTTCATAGATTCGTAGATTCATAGATTCTAGGACTGGAAGGGACCTCGAGAGGTCATCGAGTCCAGTCCCCTGCCCGCATGGCAGGACCAGATACTGTCTAGACCATCCCTGATAGACATTTATCTAACCTACTCTTAAATATCTCCAGAGATGGAGATTCCACAACCTCCCTAGGCAATTTATTACAGTGTTTAACCACCCTGACAGTTAGGAACTTTTTCCTAATGTCCAACCTAGACCTCCCTTGCTGCAGTTTAAGCCCATTGCTTCTTGTTCTATCCTTAGAGACTAAGGTGAACAAGTTTTCTCCCTCCTCCTTATGACACCCTTTTAAATACCTGAAAACTGCTATCATGTCCCCTCTCAATCTTCTCTCTTCCAAACTAAACAAACCCAATTCTTTCAGCCTTCCTTCATAGGTCATGTTCTCAAGACCTTTAATCATTCTTGTTGCTCTTCTCTGGACCCTTTCCAATTTCTCCACATCTTTTCTGAAATGCGGTGCCCAGAACTGGACACAATACTCCAGCTGAGGCCTAACCAGAGCAGAGTAGAGCGGTTTTGCACCTTTTCCCATCAACCTTTGCTGTTCTGGGTTATTGTGACATCTTAGGAACCGCCACTCACTTTTTACAGTTGAACTCACAAGTCTAGTAAATGTGAAGACCCCGTTATCACAACTGTCCCCAAACCCCTGCTCATTCCAGGATCAGGGGATAGAAATGTGGCAGCAAAAGCCACCTGTACCCCGCTTCTCCTCAGGTGCACCGAGCGTAGCCCCATGATGTGCACTAGACCTCCTCGGTGTACGTAACTCTGGGCTGCAGTACAAGCCTTACAGCCACTGAAGCCTCTTTCTCTGGGGAATTTGGTGCCACACTGACAGCCCTGCAGAGCCACGTCCTCTGCTGATCCATGGAAGAAGTGCAGCCCGGATAGAGGCAGGGTGAGCTTCTCTCACCCTGCTTCTTCAGTGTGGCATGACCTGGCAGGACCTCCCATTGCAGTGAGAGCAAGAGTTTCCTTTCCCTGGTCTCTGTGCTCCCAAGTGTGGCAGTGAGACCCACCAGTTCATTGCACCTCGGCCTCCAAACAGACATCAAATACGAAAGGTCTTTGCTCCCTTCACCACCCAGCATGGGTCAGATTCAAACAGACAGCTTAGCAGTTAAAGGAAACAGCATGTGGGGCCAATCTTCTGTGGCACTCGGAGCTCAGAAGTAATTCCAAGGAGCTCAGACTTCCTCAGGTGTCGCTGAGAACAAAATCTGGCCTTGTGTCTTTACCTGGGCCAAGAATATGAGTTATAAAGAGGGAGCTAATGGCCCTTCCTTGGCACCCGTGGGTGTTTTAGCTCCTAAACAGCAGCAGCTAGGTTGGCATTTTATATAGTGTTTAGGCTGTAATTTTTTCAGGGCACAGATCATGTCTTCCTATGTGTTTGCAAAGTGCCTGGCACAATAGGGGGCCCCAATCCTTGGCTACTGCAGTTCAAATACAGAATGATGATAATAACACCGAGTGAGCTTAAGAAATCTATAAAAATGAGAGCTACTGGTGGGACAATGTGACCGTCAGTTTCTTGTTAAGGAAAGGAGAATTGCCCCGAAGAACACTCCACTCCCACTTAATGAGCCCCAAGGAAAGTGTTCCCAAGTCTTGTAATTTTATCACAAGTCTTGCAACATTTCAGGTTTTTCTTAAAGCCCCAGCTCCCAGAGCCCTGTGATTACATCAGAATCTCAGCTTTCGTTTCAATTAAAAACTAGCTCTGGTGATTGCAGAGGAAAGCTTGAAATCATGAACTCCAAAAGCGCAGAAGGCAATAAAAAGACTCCAGCTTGTAGGGGGTTTTTTTTAATCTCATGGCTTTAAGGCCAATGCCCTGGGTCTCTTTGGGGCCTGACTGGTGATTTTTGAACCCTTTCGTTTGGCAATACTAGTGCGCCACCGCTCCGCCCCCCGAGTTATGGCGAGATGACACGAGCGTTACAGAGAAAGATAATCTGGCCTCATTACTTTTTGCCTGACATGTCAGGCTGGTTAACCGTTCGTTGATCCCTGGGAGCTGCGACTTTAGAAGTGAAAATAAAAGGAAAAACAATGAGCATTTAGGGCCTTCACGCATTAACCAAAAGTGCTTTGTTTTGACAAATAGTCTCCCATTAGGTTGCAAACTTTTTCACATAGTTGGGTAACTCCTGCCTGGGTGAGGGTCCCATGGCCCTAGAAATGGTGCCCAAGAGGGTTGGCATTTGGGAGCGATGCACGGGGGTGCGGGCGAGTACCTCACCCATGCAGCATAGAATCTCCCTGAGTCAGGACTCCCTGGGTGGGCTCAGGGCATGGACAGTCCAGGGGCAGGGCCAGAAGATCTAGTGTGACATCAGTACACCAGTCCTCGCCTCCTGTAGGTTGACCAGCTTCTGAGCTACGGTAGCCTCCGTGGAATGGCTCTGCCACCACTCCAGACTCAGGAGGGTGGGATTCCTTTTCCTCCTCCTACGCATCTGCCTAACACCCAGCCCATCCGCTCAGGATCAGTGGTGCCAATTAGGGAGTAACGGGGGGCCGGGGAGCAAACACCCCTCCCCAAGGTTTTTGCACTTGCTCAAAGTTTCATAGGCTGCAGATCTGGGGCGCGGGAGGGTGGGGGAAGCCTGACCACTTCTAAGCAGCATTCCTGTGCTAAATCAGTACCGCTGAGTCAAATGGTGATGCGACCTGGCGCACAGGTTGTTTGTCCATGTCCGACATCAGCAGAGTGCAGGGGAGTCCACCAAGAACTTCGCTCCTGGCAACGCCAGCTCACACACTTCATGAGTGAGGAGAGGCTCCCCTGCCAAGGGAGAGCAAGCGGGGACTGGTACGAGGTCCCCAACAGGAGCTGACAGGGACTAGAATTTGCCCCTCTCCCCACAAGTACTATCTGAATGGGCCCCACTGCTCAGGATGGGCTCGTCTTTCTAAGCAAAACGTGCATTCATTAGCGAGGAATAACTTTTTCTATTTCTTGGCCATTTTCACTCTTCTCCCAACTTCAGGAGAGACCATTTGAGAGAGACTAGTCCAGACTCAGACTCAGGATGTTCGGATCTCAGTCCACCCAGCTCAAGCCCATATCCTATCTCTCTCTTCTTCTATCCACCTCCCTCTCTCTCACCCATCACAAGTCTGTTTATAGATGTAAACTAAACTTCTTGGAATCTCTCCTCGTTTTGTAGATGACTCACTGTCACTAGAATGTATAGAAATGTTGTAACATCCCGCCCGCAATTGCCTTACGAATAAATACCAGTGACCTTAGGCAATTTTGTAAGTACTGTACATACTCCCCTGCACATTTTAAGGTGTATATTTATTCACCAGTCTTTTTTGTTCACCCTCCGAACTGATAGCACTAATGGCCTTTTGATAAAATTCTAGAAACCACTATCCGGACCACAGTAAACTGGTATTGTAAAATCTCAGATATTGAGAAACAGTATCGTTTTGGTCCCCCTCTCTCCCTGCCTAGATGTAGGTTTTCACTTTCACATACTGTCGCTTTAAATTCCACTTTTGATCAGCCTTCTGAACACATCAAACATTTGGGAAGAAACAGCCATTAACCTTAAATTTTACACTTACAAAAATCAGAATGTAAATCACGTTGTTTAACCACTGAGCTTCCCACTCAAACCCATACATCGACATAAGTTCCCTTGAAACTCTGCCTAGAGAGGCTGAAAGGTTAGCAAAAAATACCAAACCCTTTCTCGGTTTGTAACACAAACACTTTGCTTTCATTATGAAGGTTTATCAGGTCTAGTGCCTTCCCAAGCCAAATACAGTACCTGATTCAAGAAGTGACTCTGTAAGTGGCTTTCAAATATTTGAATGTATGACAGAGATTTGTTTAAGAACTATTTCTTCTGATGCTTCTGAGGAAGGTGTATTTTTTTACACAGATCTTCACCAGGAATAAACTGACGTCGTTCCATTGTGGTCAGTGGAACAACAAGGACTAAACACCACCCGAGGGTCTGGTCCTCATCATTTAAACGAATCTCAGTTTAGCATTAGTTTAATTATAGTAAGTTTGATAACTGAATATAATTTACCACTCTCTAAAGAGTTAAGTATAGGAGCTAAAGCTCTAATGAAATCAATAGACATTGGCTCAAAGACTTGGCAAATTGGAACTTAATTCTGCCTTAGTGCACCACAGGTCCCCCTAACTGAGCAAAAAGCTCAAGTGAACTTCCAAATGTTCTTTCATGTACATGGATGATGATTTCTATCCATCTATCTATCTATCACCATAGCCGGCACTAAATAAGCCAATTACAGAAGAATCAGTAGCAATCTGACAATGAGCTGTGTTCCTCTTGTGGACCCGCCTTGCTTTCTCAACACCCCACGCTGAGTTCTGAAAAATACACCTCTACCCCGATATAACGCTGTCCTTGGGAGCCAAAAAAATCTTACCGCGTTATAGGTGAAACCGCGTTCTATTGAACTTGCTTTGATCCGCCGGAGTGCGCAGCCCCGCCCCCCACCCCCACCCCGGAGCACTGCTTTACAACATTATATCCGAATTTGTGTTATATCGGGGTAGAGGTGTAGTTCATTCTGCAAACCAAGTGGGTAGGGCTGCATTGACTGCTGATTGTCTCACAGGCTGCAGCTGGAGAATTGCTGAAATACTGTGGGTAGTGATTTCATTTTCCAACCCCTGCCAAAGTAAACTTTCTCTTCTCTGATCCTGGGGTTGACACCTGCTGAGTTACTATTTTTCAGGGACTGTGCCATTTATGTGGATTCCTCAAAAAAGTCTGAAGCACTTTTATTGTCGTGCAGGGCAGGAACTGCCCCCTTTATTGTTTGAGCGAGGTGGAATTGCAGGCTCCACATCAGTGTTTATAATCTACACGGGCACCCTTTGGTTCTGAGGAGTGACCTTTATTCCAGGCAGTTTTCCCCCAGGTTTATCCTGAAAAGAATCTGCCCCCAGTCTTTTATTTCCCCCTCCATCTCCACTCATCGCTCTCCCTCTGTGCGATGCAGACAGGGCTTGACTGACGCCTCCAGAAGGGCAGCAAGCAACGATTTGTTTTCTTGCAGAGGGCCCTCGCGCATCGGTGTGGTTGTATTTCCTTCCCTGTGAGGGAGGGGGTGATGCCAAGTGCAGAGGGGATTATTGCACAACGTCAGAATCACATCAACGGTCAGAACCCCAGGGCAGCAGCAGGGGGAGGAGAGACGTGCAGTTGGACAGCGTTGTGGCCCAGGGTCTTTTTATACTTTTAGAGAAGTTGGGCTCATCCCAAGTTCCTCTCCTACAGATTGTTCCTGTTGTTGCTGCGCACCAACCCCACAGGCCATGTGACTGCCCACAGCAGTGTCTCAGCGTGACCTGGGTTCAGCTCTATCTGGCTCACCTAGCCCACTCCCCACCGCCGCCCCTCGGCTTTGTAACACTGATATCTCCACTTTTGCTTTGCTTCCACCTTTGGTTCTCAAGGGCTGGCTCAGGCCCGTCTTTAGCCCTGGGGTTTGCTCCTTTTTATTCACTCCCATCTCTTCTGTCGGATGTTTTGGATTATTTTCCTTTTTGTAATTCACCCCTTTCGGGACTCTAAACCCTTTCGGGGCTTGAAGCTGAAAAGTGATCGAGGAATAGCTCTCACGAGCACTCTGCATCCCTGCGTCGGGGGAGAGGAGGAGTTGAATTTTCTCTGGCGTCCTTGTATTCTTTAATAAAACTTGGCCTTACTAATAGGCTAAGTTTCTTAATTTGTAAATGCACTAGATTTGCAAAATCATGTTGCCATGGAACTGACGTGCATTGGAGCTGGGAGGCGAGACTCTGATCTCAGTGTGTCCACTGGGACAACTTTTTGGTTTCATTGCATGCCCTGGGGCTAGTTTCTAGAGGACATAAATAGAGTCTCTCTGGAGGAATACCAGCGTGAATGAGATTACAACTTGGCCCCAGAACTCTCAGGGGAAGACAGTTATTTCAAGAGAATAACAGAAAACTGTATTTTAAAATGACAATTAAAAAGTAAACTAGTCAATCAGTGCATTTCCAATGATCTATATAAAGTTAAAATGTAGCAAGAACTTTGATGAAACAGAAATGTTCCCCACTGTAATATCGTTGCTGTTTCTTGCTACTCAGGTCCGGTATTAATTCAGGTTGGGTTTCTTTCCGGTGAAGCCTTAACATCGGAAAGTACCTTGTAAAGCATGCGTTCTCTCGGTATTCAAAGCAAAAGAAGGTCAACGATTCTGTTGCTATGAAGTTCTTAAATAGGGGTGATAGAAGCAGGGCATTTCTCTACATTGGCAGGTCTGTCTTCCTATGAAAATAAGCTAGGAGAGGTCTAACAGCGACTGTAATATGAAAGCAAATAGCATGATATCCTCATGATTATGAGAAAAAAAGACACTATTTGTTTGGAAATGATGCCACCACTGTGGTAATAAAGGCTGCTGACTGCCATTATTGCAAAAGGGTCAGACTTTGTGCTCTTGATCCTATTCGCTTCAGTGGGAGTTTTGCTCAATGGAAAACCACAGAATTTGGCCTAAAAGCAGATCAGAAGTTGGTTTTGTCCTTATTTTCTCCTGCTGTTGCTCTCTGCTAACTGCACCGGTTGCATATACCCAGCTGTCAGTCAGTAATACTGACATCTATCAAACATATTCTCAGCATAAGCAATGCAGAATTAGCCAGCTGTGGACTGCATGCTAAACTGCTTCGCTTTGTCAGGATTTTAGTATTAATTATTTAGATTTCCAAAAAGGCTTTAGACAAGGTCCTGCACAAGTGCTGCTAAAGAAGTTACATTGGCATGGGTCGAAATGCTAAGTATTGTTATGGATCAAACGCTGGCCAGGAGACAGGAAGCAAAGAATAGGATTAAATGGTCACTTTTCTTCCTGGCGAAAGATTTATAGCGGATGCCTGAAGGATCGTAGTAGGTGGTGTTTAATATTTATTTATCAGGGGGTAGCCGTGTTAGTCTGTATCCACAAAAACAACAAGGAGTCCGGTGGCACCTTAAAGACTAACAGATTTATTTGGCCAAATAAATCTGTTAGTCTTTAAGGTGCCACCAGACTCCTTGTAATATTTATTTATTTATTTATTAATAATCTGGATGGGGTGAGTAGTGAGGACCATGAATGCAGAGGAAGTTCAATGTCAATGAATACAAAGAAATGCAAATTTGAAATGAAAAATTTAAGCTATTTATATATTTTACAGAGTTCTTCATTAACTTTATTAACTCAAGAAAGGGACCCGGGAGTCATTGTAGACAACTGAATGGAGACCTCTGTTCAGTGCGCAGTTGTGGTCAAAAAATCAAATGAGATGTTAGACTGCATAAGGAATGGGATGGAGAATATTATAATGCCTTTATTTAAATCAATGGTGCAGCCTCATCTGCATACCATTTGCAGTATTGGTCACCCCATCTCCAAAAGGATATTATAGACCTAGAAGGGAGTCAGAGAAGGGCAACAAAAATGGAGATTGAGAAGGTTGGGATTGTTGCCTTAGAAAGAAGATGAACAAGAGGGGGCACAATAAAAGTATATGAATGGTCTAGAGAAGGGAGATCAGGTGCTTCTGTTTTCCCTCATAGCACAAGAACTAAGTGGACATTCAATTCAATTAAAAGGTGGGAAAACCAAACTCAATGAATGGAAATACTTTCACACAATGTGTAATTAGACTGTGGAACTCATTGCTGTGGGAAGTCCATCAGACCTGGAATTTAATGATATTCAAAAAAGGATTAGATATTTATATGAATATCAAGAATATCCAGAGTTATCATAACTAAAGATAGCAAAAAAAAATGTGGTAGGGATATTAAATCTTGTTCTTCAGGACTTATGCCAGTCTCTAACTATTAGAAATAAAGATAAAATCTAATGAGGAGGACAGATTATCCCACAACTGCTTACTGGGGGGTTCTCACCCCTTCCTGGGAAGCATCTGGTCCTGACCACTGTCAGAGAGAGGTTATTAGACCAGATGGATCTTGAACTGATCGATTCTGGCAATCCCTGTGTTCCTAATTTATTAGTGCATATGGCTGATGTCATTGTACAGATATGTCCCTCAGTTTCCGCTCTGCAAAATGGGACATAATACTGTGTAATGGGCTTTGAAATCTATAGATGAAAAGGACCTATATTTCTGCAAAATACTGTTGGTATAACACTGCAACGTTTAACAAAGCACAAGCACTGCTAGAATTGGGATAATGGTAGGTTTAAAAGGCTGGTCGTGTTTGCCTAGAATACTCCCTCCTTTGATAATGCTGACGAATGTTAAGTGGGTTCTGTTGGCTCATTCCCCCACCTGGATTTAAGGGAGGTGGGAGAAGCTCTTTAAAGATTGAGGATTTAGGGAGTGGGCTGAGTAGTCCTGAGAGAGGAACCCTAGAAGAAGCCAAGCCTGGGGAAAAGCTTATGTTGTATCCTTGTTCGTTCCTTTGTTCATAAAGCTAAAAGCTTGAATGGGGGTGACTATAGATTCTGCACAGTTCTCGTGGACTGTGTTTGGAAGCAGATTAGGAGTGACACCTGCTCAATGCATGCTAATCATATTTAGCATTCAGGACTTTCCACTTTCAAATAGCTGCTGAAGACACACTTTAAAGGCTGTTTCACATCCGTAACATCTGCGAGGAAAGGGTATCTTCTAGCTGCCTTTGTGCTAATATTCAGAAGCCTGGGTGATACAGTATTCCCAATTGTGCCTGGAGATCTGCTCGCATGACTCCCAGGGTGTATAAAAAACTGCCCCCAAGACAAATTTTTTCCAAGGAGTTGAACCCATACCAATTGGACCCACTGTATTCGGTTTGTTTTTCTAATGAGCTGCATGTCAACAACCAGGTACCAGGCCTTCAGATGCAGAGAAGACCTACTAGGATGATCAGGAGAATGGAAAGCCAGTCTTACAAAAGGCAACTAAAAGAGCTTGGCTTGTTTAGCCTAGTAAAACAAAGTCTGGGAGGGGATCTGATTGCTCTCAGGAAACACATGGGGGTAAACACCAGGGAGGGAGAAGAGCCATTTAAGCTAAAGGACAATGTTGGCCTGGATTCGATGACCCAGGAGGTCCCTTCCAGTCCTACGGTCCTATGTTCAATGGCAGGAGATGTGCCTGCTGCTTCTGCCTTGTCCCATGGCATTTGTTTCTTTATTTCTTTACCCAGTAACAAATCATGAATGTATCTATTTTTGCTCGGTCTTGATCATTTCCAATGGTGAAAGAGCAGCAACGATTTTGAGGAAGTGGCTTTCACTTTGCTAAACTTTCTCCTGCAAGCAATGTCCTCTAGTGCTGGGGTTCTCTGATTTTTCACCGCTGGTGACCCCAAAACTGGAGGCAGGGCCTGATCCCCATCTCACTGACATTGGTGTAAATCAGGAGTAATTCCAACAGAGCCATGCTGATGGAAACCCCTTATAAATGAAGGAAGAATTAGGCGTGTAATAGCCAGGGGTCCAGCAAGAAGTAAGAGGCTTCTTATTGACCAGGTCTAAGTCATTCCCCCTGGTGCTCAGGGTGTTGTCCCATCCTACCCCGGCAAGATCTGGGTCCCAGTGATAGTGGCAGCAACAGAGGCATGCATTCACAAGCATATCCCTACGCGTGCCCATGCTCAGTTCTTGTAGGAAGCACTTGAGAATATACAAATAACTAGGGCTGTCAATTAATCGCAGTTAACTCACGTGATTAACTCAAAAAATTAATCATGATTAAAACAATTAATCACGATTAATCACACTTATAACAATAGAATACCAATTCAAATTTATTACATATTTTAGATCAGGGGTCGGCAACGTTGGGCACGCGGCTCGCCAGGGTAAGCACCCTAGCGGGCCGGGCCAGTTTATTTACCTGCTGACGCGGCAGGTTCAGCCGATCGCAGCCCCCACTCGCCGCGGTTCGCCATCCCGGGCCAATGGGGGCGGCGGGAAGCGGCCCGGGCCGAGGGATGTGCTGGCCGCGGCTTTCCGCCGCCCCCATTGGC
>NW_020698242.1:10085468-10142983 GCF_002925995.2 Terrapene triunguis
CGGGCCGAGGGATGTGCTGGCCGCGGCTTTCCGCCGCCCCCATTGGCCCGGGACGGCGAACCGCGGCCAGAGGGGGCCACGATCAGCCAAACCTGCCGCGTCAGCAGGTAAATAAACTGGCCCGGCCCGCTAGGGTGCTTACCCTGGCGAGCCGCGTGCCAAACGTTGCCGACCCCTGTTTTAGATATTTTTTCTACATTTTCAATATTTATTTCAATTACAGCACAGAGTACAAATTTCACAGTGCTCACTTTATATTATTATTTTTTATTACAAATATATGCACTATAAAAATGATAAACAAAAGAAATTGTATTTTTCAATTCACCTCATGCAAGGACTGAAGTACAACCTCTTTATCATGAAAGTGTAATTTACAAATGCAGATTTCTTTTTTTTTGGTTACATAACTGAACTCAAAAACAAAACAGTGTAAAACTTTACAGCCTACAAGTCCACTCAGTCCTACTTCACTAAGACAAACAAGAGTGTTTACATTGACGGGAGATAATGCTGCCTGCTTCTTATTTACAATGTCCCCTGAAAGTGAGAACAGGCATTCGCATGGCACTTTTGTAGCCGGCTTTGCAAGGTATTTACGTGCCAGATCCGTATGCCCCTTCATGCTTCGGCCACCATTCCAGAGGACATGCTTCCATACTGATGATGCTCGTTAAAAAAATAATGTGGCAATTAAATTTGTGACTGTACTCCTTTGGGGGGGGATTGTATGTATCCTGCTCTGTTTTACCTGCATTCTGCATATATTTCATTTTATAGCAATTTCAGATGATGACCCAGCACATGTTTGTTTTAAGAACACTTTCACAGCAGATTTGACAAAACGCAAAGAAGGTACCAATGTGAGATTTCTAAAAATAGGTACAGCACTCAACCCAAGGCTTAAGAATCTGAAGTGCATTCCAAAATCAGAGAGGAACGAGGTGCTTTCAGAAGTCTTAAAAGAGCAGCACTCCAATGTGGAAACTACAAAACCCAAACCACCAAAAAAGAAAATCAACCTTCTGCTGGTGGCATCTGACTCAGATGATAAAAATGAACATGCGTCGATCCGCACTGCTTCGGATCGTTATCAAGCAGAACCCATCATCAGCATGGAAGCATGTCCTCTAGAATGGTGGTTGAAGCATGAAGAGAAATATGAAAATTTAGCGCATCTGGCAAGGAAACTATCTTGCAACGCCAACTACAACAGTGCCATGCAAACACCTGTTCTCACTTTCAGGTGACATTGTAAACAAGAAGCAGGCAGCATTATCTCCTGCAAATTGTAACCAACCTTGTTTGTCTGAGTGACTGGCTGACCAAGAAGTAGGACTGAGTGGACTTGTAGGCTCTAAAGTTTTACATTGTTTTATTTTTGAATGCAGTTTTTTTAACATAATTCTACATTTGTAAGTTCAACTTTCATGATAAAGAGATTGCACTACAGTACTTGTGTGAGATGAATTGAAAAAATACAATTTTTTTGTTTTACAGTGCAAATATTTGTAATCAAAAATAAATATAAAGTGAGCACTGTACAGTTCGTATTCTGTGTTGTAATTGAAATTAATATATTTGAAAATGTAGTAAACATCCAAAAATATTTAAAATATATGGTATTCTATTGTTGTTTAGCAGCTCGATTAATTGCAATTAATTTTTTTAATCGCTTGACAGCCTTACAAATAACCTCTCAGGCTGCTTCCATCCCAAAATGCACCTTGCCTCAGATCCTCCAGAGCTGAGAAATGATCCTCTAGTTCCTTACATATGGAAAGTACATTAATACAAGGTAACTGGGTAGGATTTTTCAACTGAAAGGCTATGAATGGGCCTTTTGCCATCTGCTTTTGAAAATTCCACCCACTGTCTGTTTCCATTAATAACAGAGTAGGACTTTCCAAAGCAGTCACCATTAATCTGACTGTGCTGCCATTGAAGACAACCCGCTGAAAGCAGAGAAAGGCCAACACTGAGCACTTTGCAAAATTCTACGAAGCAAGAGAGCTGCCCTTTGTCAGTCCAACTAAGTGACCTTTGAATGCCAAGCATTTCACTAGCTGTGGATTGTGTTAGATGTAATGTGTTTTATTATTGTTGTTATTGTTGTTTCCTATGCTGCAATTCCCTAGTGTTTCTGCCAAGATGTTTTCTTTCATAACATTCCCACAAACCGTTAGTAAGTATTTTAAGCTCAAAGTTTCAATAACTGTATAACTTTTTTTTAAGTTCATCCTTCCTTTTTGCAAAATGTATTGTAGTTTTGTACACACAGAAATAGGGGGGTAAGGAGAGTCCATTGATGGTGTCTATCATTAAAACTCTGATTAGGACATATTTCTATGTCATCTAATTCAGAATGTAACAGATAAAAGAAACATGAACAAGAAGTGATAAGTGCTTGGCTTAGCTCTCATTAAGAGTTATACAGATTGAATGTCGGGGACAGTTTGCATTCTTCTTTTGCCAGCTTCTACAGGGAATGGACAGAGGTTAGAAAAATTGCAGTTATAAAAGCATCATTTTCTTTGCTATCTGAAGCATCAATTGTATTGGTCAGTGCTTCTCACCCTTGGGATCATGGGTCTAACCTGAGCTGTGAAGGTGTTTTCTGGGGATTTCAGGGTGTTTTACAGAACGATTCCATGCTTCTTAAAAAATGTTTCTAGCCCTTGAGTTGCAAAGGAATAGTGCCGGATGTAAACAGATGAACTAATCCAGTTTAGTGAATGCATAGCCATGAGGAACGTACACTAAATGAAAAGTATTAAGAGAAGCATCCTGAGGGCCATCCATATTCCTCAATAGTTCATGTAAATAGGCAAAGCCGCATCCCCTTTGGTATTGGTGGACTTGCTAAATCAAGATGCACTTGGTTTATACAGAAGTTTGATGATATCGTCTGTTTTGGTGTGAGTGATTTAATAGGTTTATCAGACCTTGTTAGTGCTTTTTGTTACTTCAGTCAAAAACCTTGTTGTATATTTAAACATATGACCATACTACATAGGTACTCAGATCCCACAGTGAAATGAATAAACAGACAGACCTTTGTGACTTATTCGGACACAATATTACACGGCTGGACAAACAGCGCAAAAGTCAATCTTGAATCTTTGTGGAGCCAAGAGAACAGTATATAGAGATAACATGACAAATGAAGTCCAGCCTCAATCCTTGGCCGACAATGCTGCTGACATCCCAACGCGACAAAGCACTCTAGAATGCGCTGAATTTTAAGCGTGTGAGATGGCCGAATGGAAGGCAGGGAAGTGAATGGGAACTTTGTCTGAGTCAGGACTGAGTAAAAACTAAGGGGCTATGGACATGGGGAGGTTTTTGTGGAGTATGTTTGTGCATAGAAGCTTTTGGGAAATAACTAATACAAAGTGCATCCACGGGCTAGCTTTAACCTACTTCCCTTTGAATCATTGCATCCACACAGTACTGAGGGGGTTTTTTTCAATAAGTGCTCAACATTCTGGGCCGGTTTCCTGTGGCGCATCGTCCTGCTGCTAGGCTCTATGCATGCTGGGATTTTTCTCGCTGTGTGTTGTGGGATACCTACTGGAAGCCACTGGAATTCTGGGATTTGGGGTCAGCAAGCAAAATCCCATGATTCCTCTCCTGAAATCCAATAATTCATCTTTTTTTATTTTATTTTATTTTATTTTATTGGTGAGCCAGCACCACTTCCAAGCTGCTGTGAGCCCGCATGCAGGGAATACTGCTGTACACTGTGATCCTGCCATCATTCATAAGCAGAGGCTGCGCTTGTATTTGCAGTCCTACAGCCAGATGGGTTTTAGCTAAATTAAATAGAGATATCCTATCTCCTAGAACTGGAAGGGACCAAGGTCATTGAGTCCAGCCCCCTGCCTTCACTAGCAGGACCAAATACTGATTTTGCCCCAGATCCCTAAGTGGCCCCCTCCAGGATTGAACTCACAACCTTGGGTTTAGCAGACCAATGCTCAAACCACTGAGCTATCCCTCCCTCCTCCTTTTCTACCCAACTCAGCTGTGGAGGTCAGCCACTGTGCCGCCCAGCTGATTTGGGTAGAAAAGGAGGAGGAGGAAATCAAGCAGCTACTGGTGGATGAACTTTTCCTGGAGCAACTTCTCAATGGAGCATCATTTCTGGGCCTGGGGAAAAGGTGGGAAAGGCCAGTGACGCAGAACTGGGAGGATCGGGGTGGCGATAGAATTTCAGGATGACAAAGGCCACTTTCCTAGAGATCTGTGCAGAGCTCACCGGGGTGATGCAAGGGAGGAACCCTCATATGAGATGTCTCCTTAGCATGGAGAAGCATGTGGCCACTGCCGTCTGGAAGCTCGCCACCCGCAATTGCTACGACCTGTAGTTTGGAGTTGGTAGATCAACTGTCAGAGCTGCTGTCAGGGAGGTGTGTGTCACCATAAAGAGGGTGCTGATACCCTAGGTCATAAAGCTTGGCAATGCACAGGATGTTAAGGATGGATTTGCATAGCTGGGGTTCCCAAATCATATCCGGGCCATAGATGGAGCTCATGTTCCTAGTCTTTGCCCCAGATACCAGGCCTCAGAGTTCATAAACAGGGATATTTCTCCATGGGTGCAACAAAGCCTGCTTGATGACTATGGCAGGTTCACTAATATTAATGGTGGTGTCTGGAAAGGTCCATGATGCCAGGATCTTTAGAAACTTAGACATGCAATGCGAGAGGAAACATTAGCTGCCAGGACTAATATGGACATTAATGGTGTAGTGATTCCCTGTCCGTATGGGGGACCCAGCTTACCCTTGGCGTCCCTGGCTTATGAAGCCTTTTGCTCGACACTTGTATAGGGGAAAAGGACCTGTTTAACTTTACCCTGAGTAGCTCAGAGTGGCAATAGTGTGTGTACCTGGAGAGGCTGAAATGCATCGTGCCGAGGCTGCAGGCTGCTGTAGAGTATCTGCCTCATGCTATAACCACTTGCTGTATTTTGCAAGGGAGAGAGTAAGGACCTTGGGATTTGCCCGTTAAATTGCTTGAATCTCACACGGCAATGGGCACTAGGTAGAAATATAGAATTATAGAAATGTAGGACTGGAAGGGACTTCAAGAGGTCATCTAATTCATCCCCTTGTGCTGGCAGGTGCTTCTTAAAAACCAGCAATGATAGGCCTTCCACAGCCTCCCTTGGTAACCTGTGTGACGCTGACAGACCAGGTGCCAGCTCATGCCAAAGCCCCGAGGCGTCACTGAATGCTGACAAATGCACAGCTGGAAACCAGTCTGACTCTCCCGTGTGTTAGCATTGTTCAAACAGCTATTAGATGTGTTTCGTGTTCAGCCTTCAGGAGATGCTTGTGAGTTGCTGCCTGCGTTACTCTCACTTGCAATATCTGTATCTCATGTTATAGGGTAAAATTTCAGTGTTTGCTCTGTACCCCACCCCCCACAGTCAGGAGAGAAGCATTACCCAGTGTGAGATACTAGCTTCTCACAAGAGGTGTCACCTCTTGTACCACAAATGAAGGCCTATAGACACCGGACGAATCATTGTGTAACATCAAGGGACAAAAAGCTTTGTTGATTGTCCCCCCTACACCCATGAAGAGGGGATGTGCACAAACCCTCCTCCCATCACAGTTTGAACTCTGGGGGGAGGGAATAAAAATCCCTGACCAAAGGGATCTGGATCACTGTGCTGCTTGGAATTTGGATGATTGGGGCTGGGTGAACCGCCCTATGTTTGCCTAGTAACTGACCACACCTGCCAGCCTCATTAGCAGGAGCTATAAGGCTGGAAGGAAGTGAGAGAAAGGGGGGTGAAGACTGACAGCGGGAGGTCAGGCTCAGAGGGAGTAGGAACCTCCTAGCCTGTTGCTGGTGGTGGGAAACTGATCACGAATAAAGAACACGGGTGTTGCACCAGACTGAAGTGTCCCTGATTCACAGAGGAGAGGGGCCAAGGGGCTGAATCCGGAGGGGTGCAGTGTGAACCCTGTTACAAAGTGCTTAACTATCTTTAGCATTAGAAAGTTTTTCCAAACTTCTAAGGTAAATCTCTCTTGCTGTAAATTAAGCCCATTACTTCTTGTCCTACCTTCAGTGGACAGGGAGAACAATTGATCACCATCCTCTTTATAACATATCTGAAGACTGTTACCAGGTTCCCTCTCAGTCTTCTTTTCTCAAGACTAAACATGCCCCATTTTTTTAACTTTTCCTCATCGGTCCGATTTTCTAAAGGTTGCATCATTTTTGTCACTCTCCTCTGGACTCTCACCAGTTTGTCCACATCTTTCCTAAAGTGCGGCACCAACTTTATATGGAAAAATAAATCAGCATTTCAGATCACCAGTGCTTAATGCTTAATAACCCCCCATATATTATACTAGGCCTACTGAACAGATAATACAACAGAGAAAGACCCTTTAACATGTGCGGTACTGAGTCCTGATCAGGGAGCCAGTCAGAAAATAAAAATTAAGTGATCTAGACAGCAAAAATACTGCAGAAAAGTTGATATTTTAGGTGATTTCTCCAATCAAGCAGAACTAATCACGGGCTGTCCCCACCTTCGAGCAGCGCACATTATTATCTCACACTTCTCTAGCGTGCTTCCTGTCTTCACCTTGTTTAAGTGCTATTGTCAAAGACAGCCCACAAATGTTTCCCAAGAGGGCAATGTTTTTTTCGCTCACTGCTAAAGAATTGAGACATATTTCTAGAATGTTTTCTTGTTCCATGAGGACTGGGTGTTAACTTTAATAGCTACAATTAAAGGTGAGATGGTCTAGTAACACTTACTCATTTCCACCAGCACCTTACTCCGAGTAGTCCTATTGAAGTTCATGAAACCATTCAAAGTAAGCGTAAGGGGGTCAGAATAGGGTGCCAAGTGAAACTGAGCTAATTGTTCTGCCTAGTGGGAGGTGGTTTTATTTTTTTTTATCTAAAAAGCTTTACTATTTAAATGCAGTTTCTTCTGCATCACGTCATGGTTGAAGGCCCAAAATAGGCCATGATGAATGTACGGAAACGCCTCCAATTCCTTGATTTGTTCCAGTGGTTTTAGAAAGGTGGGGGGTCTGTCTAATGGTCTTAATGTGCACCCCGAAATGGAAAATAGTCTTTAAATTCCATTTTTAAAGGGTAATTTCTTGTTTTGTACTCCCTCGTGACTGAGAGGGAGGTTGGGGGAGGTTTTCAGATAAGAACATTTTCATTAAGGAACAAAAATGTTCTTTTCACACAGACCTTCCTCATAGACAAAACCTGAGGGAAGCAAGAACACAGGGGGTGTGAGAAAGGGTTGTTTCTGAATAACATGTTTTTCAGTGTTTTCCTTGTGATGTCAGAAGCCTTTTATAAAGACCATCAGGGCTCAATTCTGGTCCCATTGACATCAATGACAAAACTCACATTGACTTCAGGGGGGGTCAAGATTTCACCCCAGATTCTCATATGGCACAGGGATTACCTGTTGCATGGACAGTGATGTTATAGGAGGGCACTACAGCCAAGCCCTCTTCATCAACTATTTGCCTTGAATTACTCAAGTGGCTGATTCTTTGAAGCAAATGTGACTGAAACATGATGGTGCTAAACTAGACAAGCCCAGGATCTATCAAACTATTAGGAAATGTATTGAGTTCTAGATGCTGCTGAGAAATACACAATGTATGCTTTAACAGCCAGTTGGGAGCCCAGAATTCATATGTGGATGTCTAAAAGTTAGAGCCTGTATCTCCATTTAGGCCTCCAAAGATGGGCACTTTGACACCTAAAGTAGGCTTCAATGCACCCAACTTAGCATTTATGGGAGTGATTTTGAAATGCACCTAGAGGAAGGCAGCACCCATTTCTCATTGAAAACCAATGGCAGTTAAAGGCCTAAATCTCTTAAGTGCTTTTGAAAAGAAATCACACCCTAGAATGGGTGGTCCAACCTTTTCAGTGCTGTGGGATGGATGCTAGTTTTGGGGCACGTTCATGGGCCACATACAGAAATACGTGCTGTACAAAATGGCATCCTCCATGTGGCGTGACCTCACACATACGGTGCATGCAGGGTCACGCTGTGCAAAGGATGCCATTTTGTGAGCTTGCATGGAGGATACCATTTTGTAGAGCAGGTCTGCTGGCGGGGCAGATGCATTTGGGGGCTGGTGGAAGTCTCCCATGGGCCGAATCCGGCTTGCAGGCTGCTGGCAGAGAAACCCACCTCTCATAGTATTCATTATTAGTAGTGTTATTTGTTTGTTTCTATTGCGGTAGTGACCAGGCACCACAATCATGGACCAGGACCCAATTGTACCAGGCGCAGTACATACAACAAAAACACAGCCCCTGCCCTAGAGGGCTTATAATCTAAATAGCCCTCATTAATCCTGTTCATTTATTTTAGCAATTGATACCTGGTGGAGTTTAGACTGGATGACTAATAATTGCTGTACTTAAAGGATTCAGGCAGCAATTTTTTTAATGCAATAAATATGCCTCCATCAGGGTTGTGTTTCACAGGTATAAATAACACTGAGAGAAATACAAAACAGTCTCAGGTTGGACATGGGGTTTGCATGATAACCTTTTGACACAGCATACAGTAAAGAAAGCAGAGCTGCCATCAAAATGGTTAGACCTGGCAGGTTTTCAGCCCCGGCTTCTGATCCTATGCCACTATTTACCTACATTTGTGATTCAGAAAAGTGAGTATGCTTAGTAATAATATTGGCACGATTTGGATTACATTAACAACCACAGGCCCTTGTGCCAATAGTCAAGACCGACAAAGGGTGGGAGGGGAAGCAGAAGCACCCAGAAGTGAGGTGATTTGCCCAAGGTCAGACAGCAAGTCTGTGACAGAGCTGGGAATAGATTCCAGGTTTCCTGAGTCCACGTGGAGCACCCTACCTACTAGATCACACTGCCTCCCCAATAGCTTCTATTATCTGCTTTGCAATTACTGTAACTGAATTTAACTAACTCGGTGTCTTCATTCTGAGCCACTCCAAAGTCCTCTAAAGTCAATGGGAATCTTTCCATTGCCTTCATTTGGCTTTAGATCAGGCTCTCTGAGCTAGTTCCTGAAGTCAATGGCAGATGTGATTGATTGAGGACTGACTTCAAGGACATCATGCCTGGAATCCAGGGTTTTTCAGAGAAAACGCATCAGATCATTTCATACAGCCTTTGCAATAGAGTTCTTCACATTTCATAATTGCATTTTTGCAGAGGTTATTATTGAGTAATTCTACTTTTTGGAAAATTGCACCATAAACAGTCAATGAGGAAGGAAATAAATAATTGTTAATAAATGTCTAAATAACTGCTGGGTTGTTGCAAAGATTTGATTTAATGAAAACAATTCAAGTGCATGGTAGCAGGCTTAATTAATGCTTTGTCATTTCTTAGGACTATTGTCCAGTTTCTTCACTGTGCAAGGCTAAGCAGAGCTCCCATCAGTCATTCTGAGGGAAAATAATCTGAGGAAAATATTCTCCTTGGTGAGGTAAAGAATGGGAAACTAGTGAATGTTGGGTTTCTTCTAAAGTTTATGAGAAGCTCAAAAAGCAGTGTGATGAACTCAGGGGGGAGTGTTGCCAACTTGTGATTTTACTCAAGTCTCACAGTAGTTAGTGTTTTTCCTAAATCCCCAGCTCTTAAAGTCACGTGATTATATGAGAATTTCAGCTTCCATTTCACAGCCAGTATATATATATATATATTTAGCCATCCTGGTTGCAGAAAAAAGCTGGAAAACATGAAGCCTAAAGGCTTAAAGCCTACACAGACTCCATGTTTTTGGTTTTCTTTTAATCTCATGATTTTTAAGATAATCTCATGTTTTGGGGGGGGCTGACATGAATTTTGGCTGCTTGGGATTGGCAATACTGGGGATTGGTAAGTGATCAGATCTCTCATGGCTTAGCTTGGGACTTTTCTATATTGTACCAAATGTATGTATATTTTTATTGAATCCAACCCTACATAGAGGTAAACAAACAAGTAAGGTAGGACTATACTAATACTACTTGTGACTACATCTGTCATGCATTGATTGATCAATGCCTAACCATGTGCAGCAGCTTCCCAACAGGTATATAGTAGATTTACAGATAAATGTAATAAGACTAATGTATGGAAAAGCTAAAATGGCAAGACAACAGTTAAATTCTGCTCTCAGTTCCACCAGTGCAAAGCCTCTTTACCTAGAGTATAACCCTCGCTCAGAAAGAACCAGTTTCTCTAGTTTTTCTGTTGACCTTTGTTTCAGACGTTCTGAGGGGTTTTTTCTTCAACTCGTGTTTATTATGCAAAGAAACCAACAAACACAAGCTGCTTCAGCATAAATACAGGTCGTTTTTTTAATTATTTTTGCACAGCGCAGCAGAAAACCTTATTGCCTTGCTCCTCGTTTGAAGAAATAAAAAACCTCGAGGGTATAAAGGATACAGAAGGAAAACAGACAACTTTTGTTTTATAGTTGTTCTTTTCTATTATGGTCGCTATTTTAGCTACCATTGATTTGAACCATTTTGAGTGTTTTTGTGCCGTGCAATTTTCACTAATGAGGGAAATCACAAATCACTTTGAAATACCAGGTCTAATTTCACCAGTCAAATGACAGTTCAACTTCGTTGAAGGAAACTGAGTTAAATGATTATAAAAGTGATGTCATGAGGTGGCAAATCAGTGCCAATATCAGGATTAAATCTGAATTTATGGGGCCCAATTCACTGGTATATTCCAGTTGCTTTATACCACGCAGGTGATGCAAAAGCAGCCATAAATCTGCTTAAACCTCCCAGTGAATCTGGCCCCTGGATGGGACTATATGGGCTGATGGGAGAACTCATACAATCAGCCAGACTCACCCAGACAAACAGCAAGTACCTCTGACATATTGAGGTGCCATCATAATACAGAATGTCTCTCCTGGAGGTCCAACCAACTATGATTTCTGAAGGTGATGGCATGGGGTTTGCCTCCTCTGTGGCATCTTTCAGACATTGTGCCAAGGTTTTCAGCCACTGGGATACTGTACATACATGTAGCCAGCCAGGATGGGGTTATTTTAATATTCACCTTTTCCTAAGTCAGACTTGTTTTATTCACCTCTGTTTCTAAACTCCGTTTATACATTTGTGTGTTTGTAAAATCAGCACATACCCTACTTACCACTGAAACCAAATTCTCAGTGGCCTGTCAGCTGAGGGACCAGGAATCTATTGGGCTTTTGGGGGACCACCGTTAAAGAGAAATTGAAAGATTTGGAGCACCAAATTAAGGTTTTTGTGAGAGTCTCAGCTCAGTCATCCACACTTAAGCATCCAGACTTCTGAGTGCTTGTCCCAACTGCACCTCCACATTTTGGGAGGTTTGCCCATCCCAAAGCTGTCCATCGAGCGGTGACGGTGAAGAGAGCGTCTCTGTGACGGTGAAGAGAGCTCTGTTTGAATGTATTGGAGAGTTTTGTCAGTTCTCAAATGCTCTTTCTTTCTCATGGCCCGTGAATTAACGGAGCATGAGAGAATGGGAGACAGCAGAACCTGAAGCACGTTGCACCTGATCCTGTGAAATGCTGAGCCCCTACTAAAAAGGGAAATCAGTTGGAATTGAAGGTGCCCCTAAGCCCTGAAGAAGAGAACACATTCCAACAAATGTTTTCCATTGATACTTCATCTTTCCCTCTCCAGAGATCCCAACATGCTTCCTCAACGAGCAACACACAGTGCCACTGAAATGCAGCTACTTCTGGGGTAGAGGGTGGCAACCAACCAGTGAATAGCACATTGTATACAAGTGGAGGGAAAGGAAATTTCAATCAAAGATATCAAAGCAACACACATATCCTTATAAAAAGATCTTTAATGGCCAAGCAGAACCTTTGCTTTACTGGTCATTGTCACGTGTACATGCATTTTTTGAGTGGTCAGGCAGGATCCTCCAGTCTGCTAAGGCCACTTTGCATCACATACACTGAGGGAGTAGTGGCATAAGTTAGAGCAGCCTCAGTGCAACCCTGACATGCACCAAGGCCCCTCAGCTTTGACTCAGGGAGCTGTAGTAGCTAGGTGGCCTCAAGATTATGTTCTGTGTCCTTAAACCTGCGCTATACCCATGTCCTGAGAGTTTGAGCCCTACCCTTAAGCAGTTTTCAGAGACTGTGTGTTGTGCACGTTCCTGGTTCGCTACATGCATTCTAAAGGGGATTCTTTTTCGGAGGGAAGTCCTACGGCCTATGTTATACAGGAGGTCAGGCTACCTCACTCCAATGATCTCTTCTGGCCTTGGACTCTATGAACCACAACCAGTGCCCTGTAGCCGTCTCTCTGCATTCCATCCCAGCAGAGCTCAGATGGAGTGGGGTCCCAAGCCCGTTGTGTTTAGTTGAACAAACAGGCAATTATTTCTGGGGTGGGAGATTTGTGAGGAATTTAATTGCAAGCGGAATTTCAGGACTTGAGACACTATTGCAAGCAATAATTTTCACTGAGGCTGCTGTAGATTTATGCTTCATTAATGGACAAGAATGTCTCAAGATGGTGGAGACTAAGGAAACAAATAAATAATAAAGTGAAAGTTACCTGCTGGTGCACATGGTAAATCTACTAGCTAGTTAGAGCAGCTATCAATCTGAATTCATTGATTTCCAATTGTCTCTCTAAAACTGATTCTGTATTTTTATATTATATGTATATTTGGGTCCTTCAAATCAGAAACTCAGAGTATTGCAAATAGGACAGGATTTTGTTGGAGGTCCTGAATGATACTCCCAATAACCATGAGGCCAGATTCTTGATTTCAAAGAAACAAAGCTGTTTATACCTGACCCAGTGGAATTTTAACCCTTAAAATGTTGGCATTTTCCTCATTGCCAGCCAAACAACTGTTTAAGATGTCATGAGTGTATATGATAATGCATCACCTCTGCAGTCTCCAAAGGGTCAATGTTCCATTTCAAGATGCTGTGTCGATACATTATATTTAAACTCTGATACCAATCCTAAAGCTCAGCCTTGCATGCAGTGGAAATTTTGTCTGCATGGGGACTGCAGGGTCTGCTCCCTAGTCCATACAAGGAGCATGTTCGGCCCTCTATGAATAGAAATAAATTGTTAAACGTACTATAACCCTCTTCGAGTTTGACTTAAATTTCTCCTTGTGCTTGGGGATCTTTTGAAACCCGAACAGTTTCCCTGTTTTTAACCGCTCTCCATGTTACCAGCTGCTCTCAGCACAAGAGCCCCTCCTTAACCAAATGGAAACTGATTTCAAACAGGGTGCGGTGGGGTATTATTTTTACCGAAGTCCATCTGCAAAAGGGACGGGGTGGCCTGGGGTGGGACAACTCCCATGTGGTTTATACATCTGTATTGAGCATAGCGATACAGCAGGGAGGCATTCAGATGTTGCCAGGCCTTTTATATCATAGTGAGTGGAAATGTGGAAGTGACTATTAAATATTGGGGTTGGGGAGGATTAAATAAAGAAAGGAGGGAACATGAAAAATGTCACTTTGGTTCACATCTGGGAACCTGGCTACCTCAGCCGAAAGCAGCCTCCTAGAAGCAGCCACACATGAGGTGGAGCATGTGAAACTATTAAGCAACAGTTTCCATTCATGTGCACAACCCCATCTGTGCAGGCTGCTAAACAGATCGGCGGTGGGGGGGGGGGAGTTTCTCCATGAGGACGCCAACTCTATAGCACATGTGCATCCTTTCCCACAGCACCTGGGCCGCTTTGTGACCAGCAGTGCCACAGAAACCTCAGTATTGGTGTTGCAATGACTTGGTCCCAGCCACACTGCAGCAGCCTGGAGCAGATGCACTCACCCAAAGCCACTGGAGTCAGAGACCAGTCCAAGTGCCCGCAAGGGTCGGAGATGTGGAGGTCCTGCTAGGAACTGGCCCCACTGATAGTTTGTTCATTAACATTTGGGTGATGGAGGGGCGTGCGCTTTTGACCAAACACAAGCAAATACGCTCCTGCACACTTCCCCTTTCTCTGAATAATTTTTTTTTTTAAACACCAGGACTTTTACTTTTTAATGCCTTTTTAGGTGTCTCTTGTTACTTTTGGATGGGATTTGGGAAGTGGCCACAGGTTTGCAGCTTTCAACTTCATTTTTTCACTTTTTAAACTATTGCAAGATGACTAATTCTCTAACCAGCCCAATCACATTACTTTGCCACTGGAAATACCCACCATCAAATTAAAAATTAGATTATTATTTGGCATATGGTTACCCCACTCAGAGCCACCAGTGTACATAGTAAGAGACAGTCTATGCTCCAGAGAATTTACCTTCTAAATAGACAAGGTAATAGGCTTGGGAGAGGGAAACAGCTACAGAGAGCAACAGAGAGTCCTGTGGCACCTTTAAGACTAACAGATGTATTGGAGCATAAGCTTTCGTGGGTGAATACCCACTTCGTCAGACACAGCTACAGAGAGGAGACATTTACCCTATTTGTAATCCCAATTGTGGGAAAGGTGATAAAAGTTTATGAAATGGTCCAATAATCTATAATAATAAATGCTCATGGAAAAGGTGCAAAAGGGAGAGAGAGAGACTGAATTAGTCCAAACAAAAAGGCCTCCAGATATAACTCAAGGACTGTGTTAAGATCGTGCTTGGTAAACAAAAGAAGTGTGGGACCAGAAATCAATGGACTAAAATTGGCATGTTGGAAATTAAGTGATGAACAAAATAATAAGTGGATGGGCCATTCCACCCATCGCTCCCTTTGGGGTCCTCAAAATGAGACTTAGGAGGAGAACCTGGGCTGCCTGAAAACCACTGCCAGCTGGGAGACGAGTGGACTAAAAAAAGCACACTTCACCGCCATGGCTGCTAGACCCACTGTCTCCTGGGTCCCTAGGATCCATCATAACACAATTGGGTCTTCATTGTGATCCTGAGAGATGTCCTGACCAGACCAGCCCTGAGAGAGGCTCTCAGATGACATAGCAACCTCCACCTGCCTTGGCTAAATCCCAAATAAACAACTGTCTCTCTCTCTCTCTCTCTCTCTCACACATTGTGTGTGTGTGTGTATCTTTTTCCTTCCCCACCTTATTCCTTCTCTACTCAATCCCTCTCCTTTTGCCTTCTGTTTAATAACAGTTTGGCTTAACAGTCCAACGCCATATATTGTGCAGCACTGCTGTAACCCTGTGACCAAAGAGGCTGCTAAAATCAATGCCCTCGTACAAGTTTGCCAGGTCTCAGAGTGGCTAATAAGACTGTGTGCTGGGCCTGTATCTTTCCAGCAGTCCGACTGCAAGTGAGAGGCAGCACCAGAAACAGAAGCAGCATTTTCTATCTTTGCTGTTCAATTTTTTCCCCTTTCGTGTGTGTCTGTCTTGGTCATCTAGGAAATGGGATCGGACTTTAACAACCGCTTCAGCCCATCTCAACTAACTTCTTCTCATTTCACCAAAAGGATAGTTATTACCATCTTCAGTATCACCTACAAGACTGCAAAATAAAGGGGGTTCTTTATAAAATGCTCTTTCCAGCTAAAAGGTAAGTTAACGCTGGATGTTGTTGAAATGACAACCTGATTTAATGCTTTACATTTCAACTGTTTTTTCTTCTTTCCTGTGTCCTTAATAAAAGGCTAAAGAGATTTTAAATGGTGCATTTGTCCTGGTGCACAGCAGGCTGAGGTCTCTGTATACCAACCCCTGAATCTTGTCTACAACTGTTTAACGTTAGACAGTGAAGGGATTTTATTAATACTTTCAACTCATTTATTCCACCTAAATCAGCACAACAGAAGCGACTTGCCCCACAGGAGAATAGAACTCAGGTTTCTTATCTATCAGCCCAGCACCCTGCCTCTTGGGCCACACTGTTTTTCTACTATGTGCTATGATGTTTTATATAGTTTTATGTTCAGGGTGCTGTTGTTGTTCTAAAGCCCCAATCGCCTTCCCTGTCTTCATTCCACTCCCACTTCTTCTGTGAGGTGCACAGACATTAATCCATGATAGCTTTGTCATCACCATCCCAGCGTCTATGCACTCCTTAGCCTCTGGGCTTCCGTGGGCAATTTGGTCTGTTAGATTGTAAGTTCCTTCGGGAATGGCCCATGTCTGTATTGTTGCATCTGAAGAAGTGAGGTTTTTACCCACGAAAGCTTATGCCCAAATAAATCTGTTAGTCTTTAAGGTGCCACCAGACTCCTTGTTGTTTTTGTAGATACAGACTAACACGGCTACCCCCTGATACATGTCTGTATTTGTACCTTGTGTGGAACCAGAGCGTTAATTTTAAATGTTATTTTTTTAAATCACCGAATTTTGAGCTAGCTGATAAGCAGCCATAGAAATATAGGCTGATGCAAAGGGATGGCTTCTTGAATGGCCTACAGCAAGTCTGAGCCAGGCTGGAGAAGCACAATGCCTACTGACATGCAGCACGCTTGGCGGATGTTTTTCTATTTGGTTGCTAACCATAAAGAGAAACCTGCTAAGAGCGACAGCCCATGAGGAAGTGTGCAGCAGAAGGAGTCAACGAGCCCAAAAGTGTGATGCAGAGCCCAGCAGCAGGAGCAGCACTTCAAAATGTCACCATAGATCAGTAGCCTGGGACTCATGCAACCTGGATCATAGAATCATAGAATATCAGGCTTGGAAGGGACCTCAGGAGGTCATCTAGTCCAACCACCTGCTCAAAGCAGGACCAATCCCCAATGGATGCTAACCTGGTTCCTGTTTCATGCCCTCTGGCAAGTCACTTCACTTCTCCCTTCCCACCATTTGTCTCAGCTATTTAGACGATCTCTCAGTACATGTTTGTACAGTACCCAGCAGCGTGGGCCCTTGATCTCATCTGGGGCCTTTAGGTGCTTCCAGGCTCCAAATACCCAGGGCCGGCGCAACCAATTAGGCGACCTAGGCGGTCGCCTAGGGCGCTACAATTTGGGGGGTGGCGACCGCAGCAGTATTTCGGCGGCGGGACCTTCCGCCGCCTCTGTGGGGGGCGGCATTTTGGGGCGGGACCTTCCGCCGCCTAGGGCAGCAGAAAAGCTGGCGGCGCTCCTGCAAATACCCAGTGATAATAAACTGGTGACTTCCCCAGACCTGGGGTGTTTTGTTTTTCGTTTTGTTGGGGGGCTGTTGGAGTTTTGAATCCAGCATTTGTTACAGTGAAAGTAAATGATGGATCTCTGAAGATGGCCACAGAAGACCAGTGATACTCAGACCTCATTGGTTCAGGAGCCAAATTAGTGATCAACATTACCCAAAAGAGCCACAATCGTATGAATTCATTGTCTCAATTCGCACAGCAAAATGACTGACCAAGTGTACTACAATTGGTTAATAAACAGTAAAAGCATCCTGATTGGTTAATGACTTAGATGGGTTAATAATTAAATCACACCGTGTTTTAACATCATGTGCTGCAAAGAGCCGCAGGAGACACATTAAAGAGCCACTTGCAGCTCCCGAACCTCAGTCTGAGTCTCACTGCAATAGACTCTCCAGTGGTGACACAGGACTCACTCCCCACCCTTTGCGATAGATCCTGCGTGGCCAGGCTTCTCCCACTTTGCTCAATGCAAGATGCTAAACAGCTGCACCATTTCACCGGGGGAGCTAGGGCCAGAGTGTACCACCAAGATCCAGACCTTAATAGGCGGCTATGGGGCAGAGGGCAGTGGCACCATCCCCGCGGGAGTTCCAGGAGGTATAATACCACCCTTTAGGAGGGGGCAGCCCTGGCGCCGGCCAGTTCTGGTGGCTAGTGTGCAGGTTGATGGGCCATTTCCCAGCTCTTTTAGAGAGACTAGAGCCCATGGGAGCACTAGCCCGACGCAGATTACAGGGTTAGGGTTACAGCAGTGGCCAGTCCCAGCCCAAGGGGCACCAGGGGCATGGCCTTCAACCATCCCCCCATCCCCCTCTTGTGCAACCCTCTAGGGATGGCCACAATCTGGCTGTTACTATGTTATAACATGTTGTGATATATCACGAGGTGTATAAGATAACTAATATCCCCGCAATAATACACATTCTTGGGCCATGATTTTTGTTCCCCTCCTGCACTGGCACATCCTGAATTTCAGGAGACAATGTGTGTGCCTTCAAATTGAAAGGGTCCGGATTATAAATAAATGAAACAGATAGTCCTCTGTTCAAAATTAGAACAAGACAGACAATGTGTACACAGAGTGTAAGACTTGGTTTCCTGTCTGTTTGTCAGAGCTCAGAACAAGCTTCCTCTGCACAACAAACAAAGACCCTACGGCGGAAAGGGTAAGAACCAAAATCTAATGTGTACAACTGGGTTGCATAATCTAACCCTGCTGCACCAGCATCCATGATCTAAGGACCAGCAGTGCGTGTGTGCTGTTTTTTACTCCCATCTAAGTTACATTACATTAAAATATACAAAAACCTGGAGCTCTGGTTTAAATCAGAGATTTGTCTTTTTCTCCGCCTCAATGTTTTTCCTAATCTAGTTCTTTTGATCCATGAACGGGTCTTTGGTTTCTCAGCCAAAACCTTCCCCTTTGGCTCATCTCTCATACAGTAAAAGCCTCTAGGACATAGTCTAGTTTACGTTTGAGCGTCAAATCCTGCCTAGTGTTGCCTTCTTTATGAGCTGGAAATGCCAGCTGGCCCAAGCAAGTCCATAGCCTAGAAGATGTGGCAAGGAAAATTCCTGCCAGAACTGTGGGAAGCGTAAAGCAAAAGCTGAGAATGATGATGCAGCATTGTTCTTGTGGTATTTCTGGCCCAGCCAGAAGTAGGAAGTATCAGAAATCTCATGAGAGAGCCTGTCCTTGTGAGATTTCCAGCTGTTTTGCAAACCCCAGAGGCTTGGATAAGCATCTGAACTTTTCAGTGCTTATCCATATCAAACTTGCTTGTGCCTGGAGGGTCGCCCATCTCTAACCCCAGTTCTGCTTCACATAACACAGTGCTATTTTAGATGCAGCATCCTTAGCGGGGAATACAACAAGATTTGAATTGAGGTCTTTGAAAGTGCTTAAGAGGTAAAAAGCCAATGCACCTGTCAGCCACTTCCACCTGAAAGCTGATGAAACATGAAGTCTCACATAAAATCTGTGTGTCTAGCGTTACATTGACGTGACACAAATAAGTAATAATAAGAAGATCTCTTTCATGGGCAAATTCAATATGGCAGTGAAGCCAGAACCACCCTTCCAAGCCCTGTAGCTTGTCCAGTGCTGAAGTGCTCTCGAGGGAACTCTTAAATAACACCATGCCTTGAAGGACTGAATGCCTAAGGGAGCAGTAGATCAAGAGCTTTCCTATTGGCTAGAAAGTTCTGCAGAAGATCTGCAATCACTGAACTGCAAGGCTATGCACCCTTCTGGAAGAGTGAGGATTAGAGGTGATTGGAAAATGACAATTCCTATTCATGGGTAACTTCAAAATACTGAAATTGAAAAGTTTGGGGGTTTTGAAAACTAAAAGTATCCGGGTTTTTTTGAAAACCCAAAACCTACAAATGTTCAGTTTTTGATAAAAACAAAAAACAGTTTTTGAAAACTAAAAAAAATAATAATAATAACCAAATAATGAATTTTAAAAAAAAACCTTTAAATTGAATTTTTTTTCAGTTTTTCTTTTTTTATTCAAATATTTGAATGACGCCAAAATCTACCGCGTACAAATTGTTTACATGTCCGGCGATTGACATTAAAAAACTGTCGGAATTTTCAACCCATTCTAGTCAGCATTAAGCAAACATCACTATAATACGAGACACCTTTTTCATATAGAGGACAGCATCTATTCTGTATGTATCTATTCCAGGTCAGCTGACAGAACTATACATCCTCATGGCATTTTATGGTCTCCCTTTTCGCTCTCGTTTGCTTCCGACTCTCTCCTCAATGCAAAGCAGAGTATTTTGCATTTTGATTGATTTATGGGCTTTTAAAATAAATTATTTCCTCTCAGTCCTATTTTGTGCCAGTTGCTTCTAAGCCCTCCAACGGAGAGACGATTTAAAGAATACACACCCTTAGGCACTAAACACTCTGGCCCTGATCCACCAAAACGCTTAAGCGCATGCTTAACTTTAAGCCCATGTGTTGTCCTACTGACTTCAATGGGACAATTCTTGTGGGCAAAGTGCTTAAGTGCTTTGCTGAATAGGGGCCAGAGTACACCAGATTGTATAGGAGGGGCCCCCTTATTGCTTCTACCTAATTCTACTGATGCAGATGCAGGCTACAACTTGCTTTATGTGAACTCCTTGGCAACCACCCACCTCCAGGAGGAAACTTAATAAATCTTCTAATCCCTTCCCTGAGTGATTTCAGGTAACCAGCCAACAATAGCATGATGCTTGTGACAGCTTCATGGAAGAGGTGTGCCTCGATCAAATGGAGTCTTCACTGTTGACTAGTCTACGGTTGCTGACCAAGAGACAGATTCTGTTTCACCTGGACTCAGGTGTGCAGTGGGGCATACAGAGCCTCTGCACGTGTGCACACACATACACACACCCCAGTGCTGGGCTTACATAAAGGCCAGGCAGAACTACAGCCCATTCGGTTAGGTGAACAGAGGGACTGCAACTCCTCTGTGAACTCCTGAAGGGGTGAATGGAAGGGGGACCATGAATCTGCCCTACCCCATGCACTGGCTAGCAGAGCTTGCTGGCTGCATGCTGAGGAATGCCCAACCTCTGGGCTCTATCTAAACTTTCTTTCCGCCTTGTCCGATGCTGTCACGGGTTGCGTGCTGAGAAAATGAGCCAGATCATTGGCAGCATCGACAATAATGGAAAATCCCATCTTGCTTCACAGCTGAGAGCACACGCACACCCAACCCGGTGCTAAGAAAGTATTAAGAGAATTGGTTAGAAAAGGATTCAGAGATACGAGTTGACTTCCTGAGCTAAAAGCTCACAGCTGTTTCCTTGTCCTCACGTGACTTAGCCTAGCACCTGTACATGCAAGTTTAAGTAAACATACACATAGTAATGCTTCAGTGGAGATAATCTGGTCATATAAGTGTGCAGCAGTATGAGATAGCAGGGGGATGTATATGTTTGAAGAGTAGTGGTCTATTGTTTAGACTTTTGTTTGAATAAAGGTAACCACAGAGGAGCTACCTCATTTTCTTCATGCAATTAGCTTGGAGGAGTTCATTATACTACAAGGTCCCGTCTACACTACAAGCACCAAGCAGTGTGCAGCAAACATGAGCTTCAGATCACCCTGAGACTTCACATGAAATCAGCTCACACCCTACATCTCAATCTATGAAAATCAAAATGTGGGCCAGAGGGAGGCTTGCAAGGGGATGGAATCAACGTCCTTAACATAATTCATGTTGTCCAGTGCCTCAGTTTCACTGAGTCACCACTTCTGATGCAAGTCATTTACAATAACGAAAGAGAAAGGAAACATCAGTTTTCTGTAAGGAAATTCTGGGCTTAAAATAAGGGACATGCCCCCACCCCCAGAATGAGATAGTTAAGGGGCCAGAGTTAGTTCAGGCTGTATTCAATAGTGAATTCAAATTATACCAAGCATCACATTGAAGAAGCATCTAAAACAATGTTGTAGTCATCATAAGAACATAAGAATGGTCATATTGGGTCAGACCAAAGGTCCATCTAGCCCAGTATCCTGTCTTCCAACAGTGTCCAATGCCAGATGCTTCAGAAGGAATGAACCGAACAGGTAATCATCAAGTGATCATCTTTTATTTGTGTCAATTGGCTTTCAGTATAATATATAGCGAAACAAGCAATTAAATAGCAGAAATCAGGAGAAGACAACAGTGGCAATGCACATTACTTCATTCCTCACATATTACAAATTCCAAGATTAAAGTAAAGTCTTACTTATCCTCAAAAGGAACTGAGGACTTTGAGCCCAGAAAGAGTTGTGTATCCTACAGACTTGATTCATTCCAGAATGAAGACGTGTTATATAACATACATGGAACAGAACAGTAACTCAATCTCAGTCATAAGTAGATCTCAATGAACAGGTTATTCAGTGAATTCCCCTCTTTTTCCATTCGCAGGATGTCTACAAATAGCTATCGATTTTCTGGAATGTATTCATTAGTCAATGGAATTTGTTTTACTCTATGACTTACTATTCGAAATTTCAAATCTGAAATTCAAGCTGTCCCTTTGCAATGGTTAGTCATACGAATCACCTGCTACAGTTTCTGCTTCCCAAATGGATAAGTATGAAAACAAATCTCTAGGGTGAATGCCCAGGAAAAGCAAATCTGAAATTCACTTTCCACAAACGGAGCTACTAAAATTCACATGTACAAGGTCTGACACAAACATGTGCATACACAGCCTTAATGATTCCATTTTCAAATGCAGGTGAAAAATTGCAGAAATGTTTTCTGCTGTAGGTCCAACTCTGGTCATAAGTAATCCAGCCCACCAACCAACTTGGCTTTCTGCTGTGCAACATCGTATCTTCCTCTCACAGGTGGAGAAACAGCACGTGCACCTGCTGTCACAGGTGGGCTAGACAAGCGCACAGTATTTTGAGATTTCAGAGCTAAAGCCTGGAGATTTGAGGATTCAACTCAGCAAACAGGGGCAGGAGTACAGGGGCATTGAGATACAAATCCCACGTTTAAAAAGCACCCAGAGGAACTTGACACCAAAAGGCAAAACTGATCCCATTGTAGTGATTAGCTTATATTAGCAAAATGCAGAGGCATTAGGTCCTAATTCAAACTGGCAGGATAGAATTTACATGGGTTTACTTACTAGATCACCTTTGGGATGGCTCAATGCATTTGATATTTCAGCACAAAAGGAAAATCCTCAAAGCATTTTGAGGAAGTGCAACAGGGCTTCAACATGAAAGATATCTTCTCAGACTCTTAACAGTGGCATCTGGTGCCTTACTCCGTGAAATCAATTAGATGAGTGTCAATTTCAATGGGGCCACTCTCCGAGTAAGGTACTACTCAATACGACTAACGGTGACAAAATCAGACACTAAACAATGGGCTTGACATATCAGTGAGATTATGATAGACTGCTGGAATAAGCAGCTGGGGGAAAGACCCAGGCTACAGAAAGACGATGATGCAGTTACTCAGTTCATTTAATTGAAACTTGATTGACTTTACAAGCTCTATGAGATGGACGCTTCATGTTCCTCAGATGCTTCTGATGTTGTGGGGATGGGTTTTTTGTTGCTGTGTTGCTTTTTGAAGTCTAGCTACCCTCTTTTTTTAAGGCAGTGCCGCAAGAGTTATTTGAAATAGCCAAACCTGGAGATTTGGGTCAGAGCCAAAGGCCATTAAGGTCAGTGGAAAGGCTCTCATTGACTTCAGTGGGAACTGGTTCCATAACAAATAGATTTTTGCAAGGGTCTCCCTTGTATGTACAGCAGCAGTCAGGCAGCTGAGTACAGGGAGATGAGATTTTCAATATCAAATGAATGGGCCTGGTTCGCCCTTGCTCTTTACTTTATATACTAATTTGCAACAGCGCAAAGTAGGTGAAGATCACTTCCAATCTGGTTTTATTGCATTTTAAATTGCCCCTTCCACTCCCTTTACACTGGTGTAAATGACTCAACAGGGGGCACAGCAGTGGGGAGCCAAGCTCCACAACTTAATACATTGAGATAGCAGATTAGAATGGCAAAAGGCTAATATTGCAGAAAGGAAAGTAACACAGAGAGATTAGATTTCCTTGTAAATACTGATATACATTCCAATGAGAAAATCATGCCTAGCCTCCGTAGTACTTGGCTAATAAAGTAATCTCAGATTGTGGTATGGGCTAACCCTCAACAAACAAGGGTATCATCTATGATGAGTTCACGTACCATCATACGCAATCATAGGGTTCATATACGTCTGCATGATTCACAACAATCCTCAGTTGACATGTCCTCTCCTAGGTGATGTTCCATAAGGCACATATACATGTCAATAGCTGTAAAAGAGAAAACAAACATAACTATTAATTACAGTCCTGGTCCTTTAATATTTTGTCTTGTCCTGAAAGGAGAGTCTGACAGAAACTCAGTGTCTCTGAAGGGAAGAAGGAATTTTAAAGGGACAGGCTATAACTTGTTTATTACCAACGCCTTCCACTTTTTAGATTGAATAAGGCAAGTGTGATGTTGCAATGTTAAATAGCAAGAGAAAGCCTGTTATATGCTTGCTCATGTTGAATTATGTCTGTATTATTACTAATCATCATTAGAATTCTGTATGGCATTTGACTTGAAACCGCACAACATTTTGATTAAAAATATTTAACAATATAAAATTAACATGGCCCACATTACATGGATTAAAAACTGGTCTCACAATGTAATTGTCAACAGTGAATCATCATGAAGCAGGTCTGTTTCTAGTGGGGTCCTGCAGGGGTCGGTTCTTGGCCCTGTGCTAGTTAACATTTTTATCAGTGACCTGGAAGAAAACATAAAATCATCCCTGATAAAGATGACACAAAAATTGGGGAAGTGGTAAATAATGAAGAGGACAGGTCACTGATTCAGCGTGATCTAGATCGCTTGGTAAACTGGGCACAAGAAAATATGTGTTTTCTATGGCTAAATGTAAATGGCTACATCTAGGAACAAATAATATAAGTCATACTTATAGGATGGGAGACACTATCCTGGCAAGCAGTGATTCTGATTCTGAAAAAGATTTGTGGGTTGTGGTGGATAATCAGCTGAACATGAGCTACCAGTGTGATGCTGTGGCCAGTAGGGCTACTGCAACCCTGGGATGCATAAACAGGGGACTCACGAGTAGGACTAGGAAGGTTATTTTACTTTTATATTTGGCACTGGTGCGATCACTGCTGGAATCCTGTGTCCAGTTCTGGTGCTCATAATGCAAGAAGGATGTTGATAAATTGGAGATGATTCAGAGAAGAGCCATGAAAATGATTAAAGGAATAAAAAATGTTTCTTATAGCGTTTGACTCATAACGTTCAATCTATTTAGTTTAACAATGAAAAGGTGAAGGGGTGACTTGATTACAGTCTATAAGTATCTACACGGGGAACAAATATTTGATAATGGGTTCTTCAATCTAGCAGAGAAAGCTATAACACAATCTAATGACGGGCAGTTGAAGAGAGACAAATTCAGACTAGAAATAAAACATACATTTTTAACACTGAGAGTAATTAACCATTGGAACAACTTACCAAGGATCGTGTTGGATTCTCCATTGCTGACAATTGTCAAATCAGGATTGGATGTTTTTCCAAAAGATCTGATCTGGGAATTATTTTGGGGAAGTTCTCTGGTTTGTTTTGTACAGGAGGTCAGACTACATGATCACAATGTTCCCTACTGGCCTTCTAATCTTTGAATCTATGAACCATCATCATCATACCATCTAGGAGCCCCAGTCATGGACCGGGACCCCATGTGCTAGGCGCTGTACAAACACAGAACAAAAGGACAATCTAACACCCAGCTCCACAAATAGTCCTATTGAACTAAGTGGCACTACTTGGGGTGGGTCTGGTGACACCCAACATGAGTTTGTGTTTCAGAATCTGGCCCCAAATGATTTTTAGGCTTCAGTAATTAACACACTGTTAATCCTCATAAACATGTTTTTTTTAATAAACAATCATTGTATCAGGGTTTGCACCTGCCTTCATTGAAGCCAAGGGCCAGACCCTCACTGACTCCCCTTAATGTGCAGGTTTCGTCGCTATTCACCTACATTTACAATGAGCTATTGTAAATAATTAGATTGAATAAAAATCAGAGTCACCCCATCACATTTGAACATATTCATTGCAAAACATTAACCAGGGTTTTATTCCACCTCCATACATGTCTTAAGCTGCCAGGCCCGGATCCTCAACGCTACTTTAGGTGCTCAGCTTCCATTGATTTCAATGGGATTTACACACCCAAATACCGTTGAGGATCTGGGCATCATCTTCATCGACCACACATAAGAGCTGTCGCGCCAGCCAGAGCGAACCCAATCGATGGTGTCACATCAGGCATTGTGGAGTGAAGTTCCCAGATCTGGCTCAACCCTGTGACTCCACCAATCTCCGGAGCAGCCCCGTGGGCAGCGCTAGGTAGAATCGGGGCATTCGCCCTTTCACATGTCGATGGGGAGTTTGAGAGCGCAGCGTCCTGGGGTGGTTTTTGCCCATCCTGGCTTAATTTGTAATGAAAAAAGGTGCCGGGGCTCAGCCCCGGCATAAATTGAGCACTGGTAATGCCTGAGGCCAAATGTGTGAGAGAGAGAGCCCCTGAACCTTGGACTCAAGAAAAACATTGCACCAAAACCCAAATCTATTAATAAAAGGAATTTGTTTCCTGATTCCGCATTTCTGAGTGATGTCACTAATTTACCGTAACTGTGAGATGATTCCGGGTCTGGGAAAGGTAGAATCCTGCAAAGGACTCGCCCGGAAATCAGTGGGCGTTCTGTGTGCTGAAGGCTTGCAGGGTTAGGCCCATCGCCTGAAATTCTCCCCTGTGCAGAGATGCAGCGCAAGGTCTAGGCAGCACTTCCACTTAAACTCTGCTTTTAGGATGTAACTTGAGTGGTGCCTGGGCCTTGTGGCTGGCCCGCTGCACGGGGGGAAATTTTACCTCTAAAGGTGAAAATGAAGGACAGCGGAGAGCTATGCTCCTTGTCATACTTCAATCAGAGCAATTGGACATAGAAAATCCCCCTCAAATCCCTTACAGGCCAGTGCAGGATCATCCCCTATAGCACATTTTCTAGTGCTTTTTTGTCTAGTCTTGTTTTAAATGTCCCAAGCAATGGACCTTCCACAGCTTCTGCTCCGTTTGCTTCTCAAACACCTATTTGCCCCGAGCTATTGTTATGACACATTTTGTTGCCATAAGGTTATGGACTGAGCCACTCCATTACAGTACCGCCTAGCAATGGGAAGTTGTTTTCTGAATTATTTCTGACAACTTTACGAGAGTCACGTTGAAGACTCTAAGGACTTCTCAAAAGTGCCGTGCTGTCCGGGCTGCGGTTTAGTTTCTGATCGATAATGCTCGAATCCGGACCAATGTTCAGCTGTATCTCCTGTGGGAACTGCAAACCGTGACTTTGACCGCCCTGCGTGGCAACCTGTAAAGCCCCTTCATTTCTCACAACCCACGGCGAGGTTATAATTGTATCAGAATTTCCAGTCTCTTGTAGAGACTGAGAGTTTCCCCCATCCACCCTGAACAGAGTGTGTCTCGGACCAGGCACCCAGGGTTTATTTTCCCCTTCTCTTTGGTGTTACACAAGCCTGCTGCCTTCACATCTCACCTTCACAAAGAGGATGAGATTCGGTATTGCAATCTGCGGTGGCTGAAAAAGAGGAACTGAGACAGAGCTGCACGTAGAGGTCTTTTTAAAAAATGCACAGGAGGAGTGTGTGAGATTCCTCCCCACCCTGCACAACCATCGCCATGACCTTGGAGCCACCCCGTCCATCATCTCTTGTCACAGTCATCCTGTCCCCTGCCTCTCCTTTCTTCTCATGATCACTGTTCTCTTCCTCTGCCTCCAGTACCACCTTCCCCCACCCCCATCCTCTTTGCTCCGCCACACTCACCGCTCTGTCACCCCATCACCCAATCCTTCCCGGCACCTCCTTTTCTCCTTATCCTCAGCATTGCCTGCTTTGTCCCCACATACCACCATCAGCCTCCTCTCCATGACACCCCTTCCTCTGTGGTTTCCTCAATCATTTATAGGAGGCAAGGTGAATTGTTTAAAAAACAACAACTTTTTTTGGAAATCAAAATTGCATTGAATCAAATGCATCCCTATGTCTTTCCTTCTCCACCCTAAAAATGGCCACTTTAGTGATGCCTTTACAAAATTATACAGCCCCATAAATGCCCAGAGCATGAGGTCTTTCTCTGCTCTAACTTCTCTGACACTTTGTTTTCTAATCTCACCCCTTGGGAAGCAGGGATAGAATAATCTGGAGACCTTCTTGCAACCCGCATAAACATTCATGAGCCAGATTTATCTTGGGAGAAGTGGTTACTTCTAAAGAGAAATACAGAACAGAAAGACAGCGGGGAGGGAATCACCTTGTGTTTCAGAACCTCTATGTGGCTTTCACATACACCCCAATGGCTCTCCGGTTTCCTGTAGTAAATCAGTGAAATGCCAAGTTAATTTGGAATTGATTGTCCCATAGAAGCAATTGTGTGCAAAAATGGGAAATATTTGCTTTCCTAGGAGCGTTACAATGGCCTGCAAACTACTCCTGTAGCCACTTGTGCTTTGGGGCAATATAGGCTAAGGCCCTGATCCAAAGCCCATTGAAATCAATGGGAAGACTCCCATTGACTGCAGTGGGCTCTGAATCAGGCCCCAAATGAAATGCATGCAGCAAGACACATCAGCTGGACTCTGGCTGCCCGAAGTTCTGCTAGAGCAGTGGTTCTCAACCTATTTACCATTGTGGGCCGCATCCAACACTATCTGTATGGCCCTGAGGATGTCACATGGGCCACAGCTGTGTGCTGATGGGCCAGGTTGAGAACCACTGTGCTAGAGGCTTCCTTATCTTCTCTCTGCACCTTCAGGTGCATTTCTGACAAAGCCCCCCTTTGAGCAACGTGTGCAAGGATTCTTCAGTGTCCTTTTCATACTCCTCCCAAGGTGCGACTTTATATTCATCCCCATGCTCAAGATATTTAATCAGAGATCTGGCGCCCACAGGGGCCTAGGAGGGAAAGATTACAAAGGGCTTTGGAGAGATCACAAGATGTGTGAATACAGGTGACACAGGGTCATAGTGTAAGGGGGTCAGGACCCTTCTCAAAATCCTTGTGCATGTCTCGGTTTAACAAGCTGAGACACGCTTGACCCCCGTGACTCTTTGGTTTATGCCAGCACGTAAATCATTGTGAGTTGGCCACTCCTTTTTATCAACAGAAAGTTCGAAGCGTTTCCTCTGATCTCCGCTGCACTGTATGGCATAAATACAGAGGCAGGGTCTCTCCAGGAGGCAAGGTCCAGGCCACTGTAGGGCATTATAAGTCAAAGTGGTGTTGGTTCCTGTACAGCTCTAAGGCACGAGCTCATAGATCATTAACAAATTACACCTGTGACCCCTTTGTTGGCCCCTTTGTTTAATCTAAAAGTCAGATACACTTGATAATTACAATGGTATCGGCTACTTATAGTATTTGAGTCCATGGGGTGCTGTTTAGTGAGTAACATTTAAAGGAAAACATCCTCCAGCTGGGATGCTGGAACTGCTCGGCCTTTCCCTCTCCCTTTCCAAACAAAAACAGGACTCTGAGAGCATCTGCTTGGCAGAGAGAGCAGCCGTCTCTCGTGTCACTAGACTCTCAGCTTGGTGTAAACAGGAAAGGTCCCTTCTGGAGTTATACATATGTATCAGTATCTGATATAATGCAATTTATCATCACCATCTGCTATGCCTCCGTATCTAGTTACGTGATACACACGATAAAGCAGCTGGGTTCACAGTATGACGGGGTAATGTTTAAAGTTGCAGATCAAACCAGTGGGTGCATGAACCTCACGAGTCCAGCTCTGTGTTTGTCATTGCATCCTCTGTTTTCTCCCTCTCTTACTGGTTTTATTTCATTCAGGCCTATTGGGCAAATCCTGCAGTCCTCACTCAGACAAAACTCCCATTGATGTCACTGGGTCAGAAGCAAAATCAAAAGCCATAACACACCATCAAGCAAAAATTCTCATTGAAATGAATGAGGCAATCGGTTTGCATGTCAATGCCCTATTACAGCCTTCAGTTATTAAGCTGTTCCTCTGAATCCTGAATCATTTGCTTTTGTGACCAGCCCTTGCATAGTTCATGTGTGTTACGTTCATAGTGAGGACCATTCCAAACTCCTTTGAATTTCTGTTTATGTTGGTATCATTTATTTCTAGGAAGCAAGGAAGAATATTAAGTTATGAAGTTGTTCTCCTTTTCATACATTTTATTTCATGTTCTTTAAGGATCTCTCCTTATGTTGGTCCTAAACACACTATTTTTTCTTGTTGCTATTCATTGGTCCAGCCATTAGAGCAGGGGTCGGCAACGTTCGGCACGCGGCTCGCCAGGGAACACCTTGGCGGGCTGGGCCGGTTTATTTACCTGCTGACGCGGCAGGTTCGGCCGATCGCGGCCCCCACTGGCCGCGGTTCGCCGTCCCGGGCCAATGGGGGCGGTGGGAAGCCGCGGCCAGCACATCCCTCAGCTCGCGCCGCTTCCCGCCGCCCCCATTGGCCCGGGACGGCGAACCGCGGCCAGTGGGGGCCGCGATCGGCCGAACCTGCCGGGTCAGCAGGTAAATAAACTGGCCCGGCCCGCTAGGGTGCTTACCCTGGTAAGCCGCGTGCCAAACGTTGCCGACCCCTGCATTAGACTCAGCTAAGAAATTTCTTGTTTCTTATTCTTATTAAATGTAAACCAGACCCAGAACATCAATATCCTAAAGTGTGGCAGGTTACCATTGTAACTGCCATAGAAAAGAGGCAGGCCATGCCTGCATAATTTGACATATTGTGTCCTTCTTTTCACCTTGATGCATCAGTGAATTTATGTCATTACAAACTGCTTATGAAAAATCAAAGATAGATCCAAATCAGGACCCTCTGTCTGCACAACCTCAATATGTGGAGAAGATTCAGCTGTGGACCCTAAGTTCACAGACTTTCCTATCCCAAATGAAAGTGAAGTCTGATGAAGCAAAATAATAATTAAAGCTGTATTTCTTTTCATTCGTGTGTATTTTTGCATCTGTGGTTTGAGCAGGGTCTATTTTCATGTTCTCATAATTGAATAGTAAAGAGAAGGGTTAAATACCAGAGTGAAAATGTCATAAACCAGAAATGGATTAAGAGAAAAATGTACTCGGCATTATTGTTGGAGGTTTAAATTACCAGATGGTGGCTGGATTTCAAGTATACCCCACCCTGGCCTACTGGTCCTTGAGCCTTTCCTCTTATGTCTAGATCTGAACAAAACTCAGTGGCTCCAGCACGCATGGTGGGGATCAACCATTTTAGTAGCCTTTTCAGTTTTTGTGTGTGTGCACCCCCCAGGTTCCACTTAGAGTCTGGGGTCTGAAAATGCATCAGTAATCAGTTAAAAGAGCGTGATTGTGCCTGGTTTGAGCTCAGACTAGCCTCATTTCATGTGACTTCAAGCAATACTATAAATCTCGCCCTGACAAGAGGAAGATGGTTTGCTTGAAACCCAACCCAGATTGACTCTAAACTGTTTCCAACTTTGACAAACTTTCAGATGAACCTCAGGTTTCAGATGTGTCACCAATTCCAGAAATCAGATGAGTTTTAAGTAGGGCTGAGTGGAAAACAAGAATTCCGCTTCATGAAAAATTTTGAGGTTTCAAAATTAATTTTCAATCCAATGTGGGAGGTGGGCGGAAAATGAGACCTTTTGTGCATGAGAAAGAGAGCACTGCCCTAAAATAGCCAACAGCTATTTAGAGCACTCACTTCTGATGGGGGAAAACCACATCCAATCCCTGATCCAAATGAGGCAGAGAAAGGTACCTGAAATACAGTTTCAAGTGGCTTCATGTCCGACAACGAAGGATTCGCAGGGCTCTGATTGCCAGCTGCTACATTCTGGCTGGTGGTCGTGTGCCAGGTGACATGAGCATTAAGGAAATCTTTTCTAAAAATCTCCCCAAAATATGTCAGGGCTCAAAGTTGCCCAGGAAGGAGCAAGAAATCTCCTTACAGTCCCATTGTCTAAGACTATAACTGACCAAACTAATAGACCACAACACGACACCCCAGAACTGTTCAGATCTGGACCCAAACCTGTCGGTCTTGGACCCCTTTCTGATTTGAACTAGCTACCCCATTCAGGTCTCCCTGAGTCACTGAAGTTTCCTTGACTTTTCAATGTTTACATCTGGTAAATAAGACATGGGGCAGCCAGGATTCCTGAGCAAACAGACTTGTCCCTTCCTCCCTCCCTCAATCTCTCTTTCTTTCAGACAGATGGAGAGGAGAAAATCTCTGAGGTTGCTGACCATGAGGAAGAGAGTGCATCCACAGTGTGCTTCCCATATTACAACATGAGGACAGGAAGAAACCAGAGATTCTCTTCGTAGACGGGCTGCCGCACTGAAATGGTGCATTGAGCAATCAAACCAGTTGGAAACCCAGTATCTAGAAATAAAAAGTGACTGTTTGTTTTATAATGCAGGGGGGCTGCAGGAGGCCAAACCAAAGGCAAGAGGTTTAGAGGAAGCAGATGTAGCTGGTTTATTTCATATTCCTGAGCAGTTCAACTGCAAGTTTGGGTTGGGCTATTTATTTGTAAAAGGTAATGGCTAGCCATCTCTCTATATACAATCCTCTGCATCCCGGGCAAAGATACTGGTCTTCAGGAACGTTACACAACAACTGACAATAGAGGTGGGTCCATTCCAAACACCCTTAAATGGTGACGGCATTGCTTGGTTGGACCCTTTTCTCCATAATGAGCAGAACCAAATCCCAGGATCTGAATATTCCCAAGATCTGGGGAAGCATGGATCTGGATCTAAGCTTTGCTACTTGGTCCTAACCCTAAATTACAAGTTCACCTCCCCCACACACACAGACACACACACACACACACACCATTCAAATGAGTCCATTTCCTCTTCAGCAGACTGATTAATTATCTCAGTATAACTCCTCTTGCAGCATCATTTCACCAGAGCATTAGGGAAGGACGGTGTTTGGAATGCTGGTGGCCAGTTCAGAAGCAGGCTTCTAGCCCTAGAGCAGTAGTGTAGCCAATTTTTGCCTTAATGTAGACCAGGCCATTGGAAACATTGGAGAAATATGTAAAGCTTATTAAATAGTGAATTATACTGACGTGTCAGTCGTGCGCCTCTCCTTCCAGAACGCGTGCCTCTCCATGGAGCTTTGGAATTAAATCTGTCAGTCCAAAAGCCGCCTTTGAACCCCAAGAACGCGCCAAGCCCGAGTGGGCCATGTCAGGCTTGTCGTTGCAGTGTTACATCGGATACTAGGTCCTCTCTGTGCCCCCAGAAAGCAGTGAGCACCACTCTGTCTCATGCAAAAACCGTCTCTTCAGTGTGAGGCTCTTAAGAAAGGGTTAAAAGGCAGCTCATCCTGCCAAGAGGGTGTGTTGGTGAAGGCAGAGCGCCCCTAACTCTCAGGGTGACTCAAGCAGCCCCTCCGGGGAAAAGGTCAGGCCCAACTCCAGGAAAGCCCAGGTTCTTCTGCTTTCAGTATATGGGGCCTTTATGGCTCTGAGCTATTGCCTGCTCTGCTGGGAGACCGTAATGGCGTCTCGTGTAGCCCCTTACTTCCATGCACGAATGCTAAGACATCAAAGGAGTGCGGTCTGCTTCCTTCCTTTGCTCCAGGGGATTTTAACCCCCTTTCTGCCAGGATAATTGCAGGGTCCCGATACCATCTCAGCTCAGGACTTCAGTTCCGGTCGCTCTACAAAGAGAATGTCCAATGTTCACATGGGCAGGGATGGTCCCAAGAGGGTCAGTGAGAAACGGTTCTTTGGCTGGGTCTTCCCCAGCCCTTATGGTTTCAGACCTGTGTGGTATTTAGCTGCACAGCAGCTCTGGCTAACGTCATCAGAACAGAGCAGCTAAATCCCATGCAACACTGATTGCTTTGTACGAGCAAGTTTTACCTGCCAGGAGGCCGGAGGGCACATGTTTGTGGAGGCAGGCTCTGGGGTCTCAAGTAGCACCAACAGCTGAATTCTGAACCTGAAGTCCTTTTCACTGGTGCTGAATGGAAGTAGCAGAAAGAACTCTGCCTGCACTGCAGAGACCAACTGGAGCACTGCGCTCTGCCTACAACCGCTTGGCTGGGGAAAGGTGAGGGTCCTTACTGGGATGTGCCAATGGAGAAGAATAAATGCAGGGCACCAAGGTTCCACTTCAGTGGGACCAGAGAGAAGAACCCAAGTGAACAGAAACCAACGAAAGTGTTTGAACAGCTCCCTGCAGCCCCAAACCACTAAATTTCATGCAGCTGTGCTGGGTCTGTCCGTATGCTCAAGCGAGGCAGTGCGGGTGGGTTAAAGTACAAAATATGGTGGCAGGTGGTGCTAGCAATGACACTTTGCATTTGGGCAAGTCAATTAACTTGCCTTGCTTTTCCCATCTGTAGAATGGAACTAGCACTGAGCTCCCTCACAGGGCTGCGGCAAGGCTTAATAAGTGTTTGTACTGCATTGTGAGCGTGTCACAATGGGCGTCTACAGTGTCGTTTACATTTCTAGCTTTCATTATGGAAAGCCAGCGTTGCCTAGTGGATAGACCGCTGGACTGGGACTCAGGAGAGTTGGGGTCTAATCCCAGCTCTGCCACTAGCATGTTTGGTGACTTTTGGCAACTCATGTCACCGCTCTGTGCCTCAGTTTCTCCAGGTGTAAAATGGGGATAACGCTACTGATCTCCTTTGTAAACCATTTTGAGAGCTACAGCTGAAAAGTTCGGTATAAGAGCCAAGTATTGGCATTGCAACGCTGCATATTATTTATTGGGGCTGCTAAAACTTTGAGGCAGAGCCTGATCTTGCATGATTTGGTGTAACACCGCTGAACTCAGTTTACATCAGCTGCGCCTCCCTTTGCTTTCAAAGAGCTAGAAATGCAGTTCGTTGTGATCTCAGTTTGGGAGGGTGTTTTGGTTTCAGATTGCTAGAGGGGAATACAGCAGATACGCCCTCGCTTGGAGCAAAGAGTCTGTGCAGCCAGGCATGATTCACCGAATGTTATTAGATCTATCCATGTCCTCATCAGAAACTGATCCACGTTATCTGCCTTCAAATTCCTCCTTACAAATCTCCTTTGCCACGAGGCCTACAAAAAACTTGACAATGGTTGGCCCACCCTTGTGCCGAGACCATTGCCTGGCATGCTGGCCAATACTGACTCACTGTTTCCTTGTACTCCCCCCCATCGGTCTGTATCCATCAGTGTTCTCTTGTCTTTATGCTATGACTGGAAGCTGTTTGGGGCAGGGACTGTCTGTACAGTGTCTAGCACATTAGGGTCCTGGTCCTTGCTTGTAGGCACTGCTGTAATACACAAATAGTATAGCCTGACCCGTCCAAAGGTGACACCGCGCCCTATCACTCATGCCCGTCAGCAGCATTGCTGTGGCCAGAGGAAAAACCAGGAAGAAACAGAAAGAGGTTCGAGACAAGCACACGGGTGATTTTTGCAGAAGGGCTTGTTACAACCACAAGCCATGGTGGCACTTGTGACCCATCATGAGTTTCACAAGTGGGCATGCATCGTTCCATTGCACACACAGCTAACCCAGCTCTGGTGCCACGCTGCCTCCTTCCCACCCCCTGGCTACACGGGATCGGGCGGGAGGAGGGCAAACCGGGGCGGAGGCAATGTGAAAAGTTAATGACTCCTCTTTCAAGCTGAAAGGAGCATGAGCTAGCTTGAGCCCTCTTGGGTAGGACAACACCCTCCAGCTCTTTGCAAGACATTTATTTGGGATAGGACACCCAGAGAGGGGCTAAAGATTATTCTTGTCTTCTTTCATCCCCTCAAATCCTGATTTAGGAGGTACCTAAGCCATGGTGTACGCAAACACACTGATCTAGTCTGTCAAACAAACCTGGTTAGGTTTGGTGGAGTCACCGTTGGCTTCGGCTTGTGCCGCAGAACAAAGCCCTGAAGGATGTGCAGGGCACTTGAGGGAAGATGGGCTGGCAGGTGGCTTTTGAAATCATTGTGCCACATACACCAGCTAGACGTTCTCATCACCTTGCCAAGCAACTAGCATACACACGGTCCCGTTAGCCAGAGACCAGAGTGCCTGGAGCAGGTGCTCATGGGATTGGAAAGAGAGGCCACAGTAATGTCTTTGTGGGGCAGTGGCAGATTCTCCAGAAGGCCGTGACAGAGGGCAAATTCCTGCACTACCCTAGGTAGACCTCATGGAATTAAGCTAAACCTTATTGAATTCAGTGTAAGACCTTTTGGGGGGGGTCTATTATATTAAAAATGCAGCTGTGTATGGGTTAGTTTAGGATTGTATGTAATTTTTCTAGGAGCCGTGACTCCTACAAACCTTGGGGAAATGGTAGAACTGTTTGGGACAATACGTGTGAAGTGGGTATCCTAGGCAGGGCCGGCTCCAGGGGTTTGGCCGCCCCAAGCAGCCCAAAAAAAAAAAAAAAAAAAAGCCACGATCGCGATCTGTGGCGGCAATTCGGCGGGAGGTCCTTCGCTCCTAGGCGGAGTGAGGGACCGTCCGCCGAATAGCTGGACGTGCCGCCCCTCTCCGGAGCGACTGCCCCAAGCACCTGCTTGACAAGCTGGTGCCTGGAGCCAGCCCTGATCCTAGGCAGTATTTGGGAGGCCTTTTGAAACTAAGTCCTGAGGAGAAAGCCTCCTTGTCTACTTATTACCTGCTCCTGAAAACTGCAGATCAAATCCCCCTGAACTGTACAATGGATGGACTACATTTGTCATGTGTGCTGGCTCTAAAGGGAGGCTGTTCTGAACCTGTGATCGGAGAAGAGACCCCTTTGTCGGGTTAATCATCCTGCCAGAGCTCATGCTGGAGTGGGTTTTGATCTCTGGTAGGCTTATTAGCATGCCTGTAGGTTCTTTTATTGTTTTTAATGTTTTCTCTGTATTGCTGTCACTTTAAGAATAAAACATGCTTGCTTAGAAAGAGCTGTGTGGTAACTTACCACGGTTGGCAATTACTCGGTTATTAGCCTCTGAAGAGAAGGCAAAAGGAATCTGCTTAGGCAGCCTGGCCTTCGCTGGGGATCTCACACGATAGTCAGGAAACTGTGCATCCTGGAACTACTCTGGTCAGAAGGGAAATAGACCCGTCTCCACCTAAGAGAGGCAATGGCAGGGGAGCCAGAAGCCTGAACTGAGTGCCCTTATTGGACCATAAAGGGAGAATACAGATAAAGTTGCCCTCAACCGTGACAGGCCTCAGGTCCCAGCCCCGGAATCGACACTAACTATTCTACCCCTGCAGAAAGCCACAGTTCCCTTCGCAAATACTTGCACACTGGTTTTGCTCCGTGTTTGTACAGCGCCTAGCGCAGTAGCATCCTGGACCATGGCTAGGGCTCTTAGGCATGACAGCAGCACAAATAAGAAAGAATAATAATTGACTTTTGCACATTAATAAAAATGTGTGTGTACAAATCAATGGCAAAACTCAGAGGCTGACTTTAAATTGGTTGGTCCTTAAACTAGAATCCCTGCCAATAAGTATAGGCTTAGTGACTAAGGAACTGCAAGCGGAAACGGATTTCTCCTCTCACACGCTGGGGCTGAGAGGAGAAAGTGGGGCCAAAATCAATTCTGTGGGAGCTGCAAGGGCCCAGCTCACAGGGTCAGTTCCTTAGAACGGTGGGCTTTAGAGCAGGCCAGGATAGTAAATCCCTCCCCATGATTAACCCCAAAAGAATGCAATAGTCAGCACACTGCCCCTTGGAAGGGAAACTGGCTCCCAGTGACACCCATTGGTGCCAGTCATTAGGACATTAAAGAAGAATGGATATAAAAAGATACAAAATAGAACACTTTATTTGCAAGATACAAATTACAAAACCATTTAAAAAGAGGCATAAAATAAATACTTAGCCTAGCAGAGAGAGAGAGAGACACGCAGTACTGGCTTTGGGCTTTCAGTTGTAAGGCACACGACCCCGTTTCTTAAAAATTCCCATTCCCTAGTTGCGCATGCATAGAAAGCATGATGATGGGTGTTAGTCAGGACATGCACACACATACTGTAGCAGGCACACAACTTGCACACACATTGGAGGTTGGGCACATGCATTTTTGAGACTAAAGCTGACTAAACATGAAGATTTTACTACAAACTTATTTTGCATTTACATATATAAAAACTCGTGTCTCTTTGGCTAAGACAATTAAAATGATCATTTCCTACATTCAATATTTACAAATAATTTTGGGATTTATTTCCAAATTGCAAAATACTTCAATATACAAAAAAAACCTCAGTCATAAAGGCAAACAAGAAGTTACTTCAGGAGCGGGTCCTTTGGAAGTAAAAGGATATTTGCTCTAAAAAAGTTTGCATTGTCTTTAACCATCAGTGGTATTGCAAACTCGGTTTTAAGTCAGTGGGATGACCTGATCCCTAGTGACATTCCAGTATGTCTGAGCATTTAAAAATCTTTCACAAGCTTCAGTTCTTCCCAAATTGAGGTTTTTGGAAAAGATGATGAAACTGCAGCGGCAGATCCTCAGCTGCTGTAGGTCATCATAGCTTCATTGACTACAACTGAGCTCAGGATCTGCTCCTAAGTTTTCTGACTGCCAGATGGGTCACAGACACTAAGAAGAGCTGTTCTGTGACAGCTTCAATATACTATAGTAGCATTACTGATCTTTCTAGTCACTCTCCCACAACACTCAAGAAACTTTCCTCATCCACTTGCTGTTGGCACTAGATGAAGACAAAGAATGGTACAAAAGCCATCCATATGAATAAAATGTAGGCAGAATTCACCGTTCTGGTCTAGTTCCTTTGCTCACAAATGAAAATTGTAATTGCTGAGTTTATTTTAAAACAACAACAAAGAACAGCCATGGGCATCTAGATTCTAAATCAGAATGTTTTCCACGGGGGAATTCAAACAGTGCTGGGACCAACCAGGGCTAAATTAACCCCACCATTATTTATTTTAAAAAGCACTCAGACAGTGATCTGTTGATTTTCTCTAAACACAGGTCTTTGGTGTGTCCCGCAGATATCTTGGAAGATCCTGAATATTTGGTCATGCTGGGTCTCATCAGCTACCGGAAGCATCGGGCCGCTGCTGTAGACCTTTCCTGCCTCTTCCACCAACTGTCTAACCCACAGCTGCTCAACCTACGGTAGAAGGAAAGACCACCAAGATGTTTAAATAAGATGAGAACACTTACGACATACATCTTTCCTCCAACTCACCATAATCACCATCACCCAGACTTCACTGAACACTCTAGTGGGGGTACACAAGCTACTGTCAATACAGTACATCAGATACCACAAGGAAGACAACGGTCTAAAAGGGAAAACCTCCTTCAAGAGAGAAATTGGGAAAAGAGGGGAAGGATGGTCTTATGCTTAAGGCAACTGGTCTCGGATTCAGTTCCTATGGGGCTTTGGGCAAGTCACTAACTCTCATTTGTCCCTCTTTTGTCTAGTTAAATTGTACATTCTTCAGGACAGGGAATGTCTTTCTATACACACAGTGCCTTGCACAATAGAGCTCTAACCTCAATTGGAAGGGGTTGCGGAGATCCATTTGAAAATGTGAGAGGGTGCAAATTTCCACACCCTACCTAGCCCTCTGCTTCCCTTCCCCTCACCAGCAGCCTGACAATGTGCCCCCATCCTTTCCAATTTTGAGTGAGTGGTGCATGGGATCACAGCACCACTCGGGTTTGGCCTGGCAGTCCCTCCCTCATGACAGATGGATGACTGGGCCAAATTTGAGTGAGTGGTGTTGCGAACTGGCACATAGGGTCACAACACCGCTCAGGTTTGGCCCAGCCAAAAACTGGTCGGGCCGTGACCCAGGTTGGCCCTGCCTGCTCTGTGGCTTATGTTGACTGGAGATTTTAGGCGGTGCTGTAATATACATAAATAACATGGTGAATATATTAGGATGTCATCAACAAAAGAAAGCAAAGATGTCTAACTTAAAGACTCGGTGGTCCTGAATTTTTTTTATCGTCTTTGAACAAAGCCATTCTGGGTGTAATAAACTCATTTTCCTATTTGTTTCTAATTTACCACCAGAGTTTTTCCCATTCACTTCTTCCATATCCTTTGTACTGTAAGATTTTACATGCAAACTATCCATTACTCTCAAGTTCATTCACCCCTTACGCTTGCTTCACTGCATGAAGCCCTAATCCTGCTGGTAACAGCACAACCAGTTGCAGTGATTTATTGGACAGTTGCCTAGAAGGCAGGAGTGGGAGGCCAGAAAAAGGTCACCACCAGGCTGAGGAGCATGGTACATAGGTAAAGTATTTAGCAAATGACTATGCAAAGCACAGGGGGGGGGGGGAAAACAGAGAGGGGAAGGGGGGAAATACATTTCTTCCTAATTTAGGGCCAGATTTTTAAACCGACAGAGTCTGTGTGCAGTTTTGTGCTTAATTTGCTCATTTAATCAATGTGATGACATGGGCCATTTGGGGATTTGTGTGTGCAAATTAAGAAAATTAACTGGCAGCCTGGATGCCTAACTGATGATTTGTGCAAGCAAATACCTGTTTTACACATGCAATTGATGCACATATGTAAACAAGTTAGGCGGGGCTAGATTAACTCTCCTGTGGGCCCAGGGCTATTGTATACAGGGGCCCCACAAACTCTAAGTCTTTTTCCAATTTAAAACAAAATGATCACAATTATGGCATCAAGGCTATTAATGCTATACTAAACTTGCCTTTTAATTAATGAAGTTGTTCTGTGGTTACATTTCAGTCTTAAAAGATGTAGAATATAGTTAAGTTAATTCAAAATAGCCTACCTCTTACCTTAGAACAGCTGTTATATTAGTTTCTTTCTGGGAGGGAGTTTGGGTGCAGGAGGGGAGTGCGAGCTCTGGGAGGGAGTTTGGTGCAGGAGGGGATTCTGACCTGGGGCAGGGGGTTGGGGTGCAGAAGGGGATGCAAGGTGTAGGCTCTGGCCCCATGCTGCTCCTGGAAGCAGCCAGCTGCAGGCACATCTCTGCGTGCCCCTCGGGGGAGAGGGACAGCGTGTCTCCGTGCACTGCCCACGCCCACAAGTGCCACACACTACGAAGACGATGCTGCAGCAGGGACAGCGTGTGGAGCTGCCTCCACCCCTGCCAGGGGCACGCAGAGACCAGCCGGCCGCTTCCAGGAGTGGTGTGGGGCCATGGCATGCAGGCACCCTGCCTGAGCCCTGCTGCACTGGGGCCCCCCTTAGCCCGGGACTGCAGCCCCTAAAGCCCCTACGTTAATCCGTCCCTGAAGTTAGGTACGCAAATTGCATGCAGCCCTGTGCTTCTGAGTTTGGAAACATCTGGCTCTGAATGTTGAGAGACAGAAACCAGGTAGTCTTGGGGATGCATTTCTGAGTTGTAGGAGAACGAAGGGGCAGCTCAAGCAATGGCTGTTTCTCATGAATGTGCCTTACCTGTACCAGGATTAATTTACAGCGTAAAGGGACTGTGTCTGGAAACTCTTCGCCAAAGCACAGCAGGACTTTGCTCTCCGGGAAACGGCCTTGGCTGCCGTAGAACTGTTGCAGCTCTAAGAGGAGAAAAACAGATGGTTGGAAGGGATGGAAACCAACTAACTTCAGTGAGACATTAGCACACGCAGCTGCAGCAGGTGGCTTATTCACCTGCAGGGAGAATTGCATACACACACCTCGGCAGCAAGTGTTGTATACAAACCCACACAAACACCTGCTGGCAGCACTGCATGCACACTCAGCAAAAGGTATTTAGCTTTTATGGAGAGAGAAAATTAGGGGGGGGGGGGGGGGTTAAAAATCCCAATGCAGGAAATCCTCGTTAAAGAGCTGTATAAGTGACACTGTGCTGAGATGCAGACTAAGATAATCTCTTATTCAACAGCAGGGGCGCCTGGCCGGTCCCGTGCGCCGGCTGTACTGCTTCTGTAGTCATTTAGACTAAGAAGAGTCAAGCTCCTGGGTGCAGAGCCCTTTGCCTCTGAGTCTGGCAACGAGCACATCCCATCCCTCTACAGCGACCCCCTCAGGAGACTGATGGAGCTGCAACTTCTCCCCTCTCTGGGGAGAAGATTGATTTGATGTAGAGCAGAGGTCCTCAACCTTTTTCTTTCTGAGCCCCCCCCCCCCCCCCCCCCCCCCATGCTATAAAAACTCCACAGCCCAATTGTGCCACAAGTGTTTTTCTGTATATAAAAGCCCAGGCTGGCCTTAAGGGGTAACAAGCAGGGCAACTGCCCAAGGACCCCACACCCCTGGGTGCCCTGTAAAGCTAAGTTGCTCAGGCTTTGGCTTCATGTCCACACGCCGGGCCTCTGGCTCAGCTTGGGCTTTCTATCCTGGGCCCCATGGAGCCTAATGCCCTGCCTGGCGAACCCCCTGTTTGTGGCCCCCAGGGGGCCCTAGACCCCTGGTTGAGAACTGCTGATCTAGTGCTTTCAGGGGAGGACTAAAAAAGGAAGAATGACTAAAAGTCCTATCTTCCCACCTCAGGGAAGTCCACAGACATTCCTTGTACCCTGAGGAGAAAGAATTGGGCCCTGCATTAATACATATTAACACAGATTCAGTATCACATACAGTGCCTTTAGGAATGTTATTTTGTGCTTTAGATTTTTTTTTTTTTTGTAACCTATCAATTGTGCCCTCGCTTGATGTAAAACACTGCAGTGGGGTTTTTATACAATATCTCCAAACACCACCGCTCACAAGAGATAAGCCACAGCGTCTGGTGGAAGGGATACTGCTGTGTTTATTTTTATAAGTGTTGGCAGGGACGTATAGACTACGTGAGCACTTTGGGGCGGAGGTCTATACATTCTGGGCCAGATCCTGAGCTGGCATAAATCAGCATAGGTTCTTTGACTTCAGGCATAGAAAGGATGGTCGAGTGGTTAGGCCACTACTACGGGACTTAAGAAACCTGGGTGGAATTCCCTGCTCTGCCACGGATTTCTTGTGTGACCTTGGGCGAGTCACTTAGCGTCTCTGTGGCTCCATTCCCCGCCGCCCCACCTTACGTGGGTGCGATAAGGATTGCTAAAGATATGCTAAAGATTGCCAAGAACTCAAGACACATGGTCTCCTGTTCCCATCGTAAGCGCCTTAAAAACAACAGCCCTTCCCTGGAGCCGATTTACACCAGCTGAGGATCTGACCCCTATCAGTACAGGAAGATGTAGACCCCATCCTACAGCACCATGGCTCTATCCGTGTGTCAGTGCGCAGAGGACAATGGGGGGAGGGGAGGCAGAAAAGTCAGCTGTAATGAAGAGGGTGGATCCAGAGAGGTGGGAATGTTTCACCAACCTCGGACAAACTGGTTGGTGTCGAATATTTTGACCACCTCATCCCGGTCCAGCTTGTTGGGCCGGTCCCTGTACATCACGTTGTTCCCACTCCAGAAGACTCTCCCCTGGCACAGCCTCTTGATGAAGATCCCCTGCTTGTTGCTGTGCAGTAGCACCCCTCGTTCCAGGTGCCCGAAGAGCTTCTTGGTGACGTGCTTCTGGCGGTCATTCAGGATGGCGTCGGCGGAAGGGAACTGCACGTGCTCCAGGCTCTCCGGGCCGTACAGCTTGTCACAGTGGGCGGGGGCGTGGCTCAGGGAAATTCGGCAGCCTTCGTGGTAAGAGGTAGTAGTGTGGCCAACCAGCTTCCCTCCGTAATAGAAACTGATCACCATCTGCGAGTACGCTGCAGGGAGACACGCCCGCACACAGCCCATTAGAGGACGCAGGTAACCCCCGCCGCTGCTTCACCCAGGGCTGCAGGAATAACCATCCCATTGCACACGACAGCAAAGCTCCACTTAAGCGCTGATGCCCTTGAAATGCTCTGTGCCTAGCTCGACAGCGAGGAACGCAAAGTGTCAGCATCACAGCTCTCGGGGGCCCGAATCAGCAGGATATTCAGTGGCTGCTCCTATAACCCCGGCACGCATGAGCAGACCTCACTCAGCAAGCATTGTCTTTAATGGGACTACTCCTGTGAGGAAGAACTCCAGTCGTTTCCTCCCTGACCCTCTCAGACTTCCCACTGGGGACACTGATTTTCAGCACAGTTTTTCTGAATTCAGCATGCTCTGTAGCAAGCAACCTTTTACCTTCCCAATCCTCCAGAGTCCCACATGTCTATCTGCAGCTGATAAGCCTGACCTATCTAGTTTTACCAGTTACCCCTTGGTTAGATTTCGGTAGAACATGCCAGCAGAACAGTGTGCAAACGTGATTACACATGTCAGCGTGGTGGGCACCGATTGCACGCACCAGGATCCTTCTACCTTTTCACTGGGAACTAGAGGAGCAGGTGGCTGCATACTTCGCACAGTAGCTGCCCCGGAGCAGATTCTAACACCCTTCCTCACCTTGAATATTTCCTCACTCCATGAGCAGCCCCACTGAAGCCAACAGCGTGACTCAGGTAAGTGCTCAGCCACGGGGGTAACGGGTTTATAAACTGCCCCTTGGAAACTCCCCACCCACTCCAGATTTCATTATCCAGGGAACAATCATCCTGGAACAGCCTTCATCCAAGTGGACTGCGCTGCTCCTGCCTTTAGTGAAGCAAATGTAAAGGAGTCGGAGACCAGGACAGCCATTTTATGCTGCCATGAAGGTGTGCAGGGGGGCATCCCCTGTGGGCCTGGGATCCTTCGTCCAACGAACTCTCTGCCCTTAAGGTGTCTCAGACTTTGTCCCTTGTTAGCTAACTATATTGCCCTATGTGTTTGCATCTGCCACCTCTGCTGAAACTTGCCCTTTCGCTCGCGCTACTGTCTGTTATCTAAAGAACCTGCTAAGTCTCCAAACCAATGCCTGTACCGATGCAGAGCAGATTTGCCGTGGGTAAGCAACCTGCCTAGTGGATTTGCAACCAAGAGCCCAGTCCTCAGCTGTGCCAAGCCCAGTTCTCGCTGTGGCTGGTAGGGAGAGCAAAGGAGGCTTAATGTCACCCTTACACTCCTCTTCCCCAATGCTGGTGGCACCCAGGGGCTGGTTTGGTCCTCAGCACAAGTCAGACCAGCCTCAAGGTGGCACCTATGAGCTGCTGTGCTGGCCAGATCCCCGAAGCGCGGAGCGCTCTGGCCACAGTCCCTCCAGCTTTTGGCATATCTTCAACACCCGGGGAGGGCTGGAAGGACTGGCACAGAGCCGGGGCTATGGTAGCTTCATGCCACTTGGGGATTTCCCTACGCCCAGGGAATCCCCAGCTGGCTCTTTAAGCCAACTTTACGTGTTGTTGGAGCAGTGCAAAGGCATCGTCTTATTGGGCAGGATCTGGCCTCCTCCCTGGCGCATGCATCTCTGCTACCGCTTAGAAGCTTTAATTCCTTTGCCTGGGTGCTGAGAATGGAACAGCAGCTTATGAAGTCAGAGCGTTTCTGAGCAATTAAGCCCTAAGCTGCCATTTTCGGTGGCTCTGCCATTTTTAATGATTATTTTCTCTGAGTGTGCATGAACAGGGCCACAATGGCAGCAAAGCCAGGTCCCGCCTGGGAGTGCCACATGAGAGGCAGCTTACACCACACCGACTGAGGGCAGAGTACGTAACTGAGCAAGGAAGTGGGATTTCCAGTACCTGAATGCAGCGGTTCATAGCTGGAGTACCCATTCATCAGGGGCACAGATGCTGCGGGAGAAGAAATAAAGTTATATTTGTGTGCCAAGTTTTGACACAAGCACCGGGATCTCTGGTAAAATCCAACGACCCGGCCACCCGCTCATTTTGCCCCAGTGCGGTTTCCTCTCCACCCCTAAATTCTTCCTCTCCATATCGTCCTGATCCCTCCACGATTTCATGAGAGAAGAAAACCCTGCAAGGAGCCTTGCCCACATCAGGGGTTCCACTTCCCCAGCCAGGGAAGCAGCGACAGAACGGGGATTCCCAACATGGGATCCAGAACGGAGCTGCCATGTACGGGGAATTCACTTGACAATGTACCACTTAGAGCCAACCTGTCGCTTTAACCCCATTGGTCCTGCAGCTGTCGTCCTTACCATTCCCAGTGGAATCAATGGGAGCTTTGCCAGAGCACGGACTACAATCTCACTGCCAATGTGATCACGAAATGAACCTTATACTTTAGATCTGGGGCTTCTGACTGTCTGCAGAGTCAGACATAACCCCCTGAGCAACTACCAAGCATCGACGGTCATGACACATGCCATTGCAAAGATCGATTTTCCTGTACTTACAGTAAGATTTAAATTTGAGGTATGATGATATTTTAGGCATTCTTAATAAACTTGTTCCTCAAACATAAAAATCCTCCACAAGCACCAAATATAGAGGCAGCTATTCAGAGATCACCAAAATTAGTCTTTGCTATCCTGGTTGTGTCCTCGGGGGATTACTCAATCAAACTAGACACTCTGTTCTATAAGTCCTGGATATGTTGTTAGTGTCTTACCAGGGCTAGGTTGCTGCATCCACCAGTCTGGTATTGGAGGGTTTCTACAATTCTCCTGAGGTGGGGAAGGGCTTCTCTTTATTATACCAAGGTATTCGTCTACAGTGGGGGACTGAGGAAGACAGAAAAGCCATTAGATCATCCAGGCAACAAAACCGAGGTTAAGCAGTTTTGCAGTTTCAGGCAATCAATATCGTATGGAAAAGAAGTCGTTATCTAAATTGCTCACCGGCCCCTGAACAGGAATAGTAAAAACAAACATACTAGGGCAGCAGGGATACTGTGACATAGGTGAACTCTTCGGCTTTGTGACTGGTTAGAAGGAGTGGGCCTTGGATTTCATGGGCACGCTGAGAGCAGAATTTACCCCAACAATTTTGCATCACAATGAAGGGAGACAAGAGCTGCAAAAGTCTGACCCTCTAGTGAAACTCTTATTGAACTGTATGCAAACGTGAGATGCATTGATATGACAAGCAACTGCCACAGGTCTGCGCATGGTGTTACATGAATGAATGTAACTAACGTGTTTGTAAAACATGCAGATTTGTTCTTCTTGCATCAGTGATATCAAAATCTAGTTCCCCGGGCCATATGGTCCTATCATTAGAAAAATGCAATAAACAATTTCATGGAGAAACTTTACCATCTAGCCCTTCCAACCAAAGAGAGATTGCTTTGCTATAGCAGTTAGTTACCTCTTTTATTAGGTCATCTATTGCAGAAGGACTGCAGTCCATGTCAGTGGCTTCATTCAAGCTGCCTCCATTAGCAATACCCGCTTTGCCTGGAAAGAAATACAACAATTCAATGCTCAACGCATCATACCACATGCAGTGATCTAACAAGGAACCAGACCGTAAAGCATGCAAGAGAAGGCCATGGGATGGGGTGACTTGCTTTGGGGAAATGTTTACCATTGTAAAATAAAAAAACCTAGAATCCTTCATGGGATCTTACCCCTCACTGCCATGTATGGGGAATTCACTGGACAATGTACCACTTTAGAGCCAACCTGTCGCTTTACACTGTGCAACCCCATTGGCCCTGCAGCTGTAGTCCTTTCCATTCCCAGTGAAATCAATGGTAGTTTTGCCAGAGCAAGGACTGCAGGATTGAGCCCAGCGGATTGCATGGGTGTGAATAAGATTAAATCCAGAAAACAGCCACAGTTCTGCTGCGGCTGGGAACAATTTAACCTTCATTGGAGACTTTTTTCCCCTGCCAAAGCACAGCTCTACATTGTTGAGGGGGAAATGTAATGCGATTTGCATAATGCTTATAACAAGTGTACAGAAATATAAAGCCTTCTGCGTGAATGAAGTTGACAGAGACCAAAATGCTAAAGGTAGACTTCCTGACAACCAGATTTTGCATGCTTTAAAAAAAAAAAAAAAAGGCACAAACAAAACCACAAATAAAAATAAACTTTGCACAGCTAACACCAGACCGGACATCACAGCAACAAATGTTCTCTGCTGAACCCTGGTTACTATAATCGCTGCTTTTACTGTTGGGCAATGCGAGGGAGTTATTCTATTTCCTCAGCATCTGTACAGATTAAAGCAGATGTACCTTTAGGTTAGAGGGGGGCATCAGGACGGAATGTAAGGCCAAAACCAGAACTAAAACCTTCACCAGGACAGACTTCGGGGCTGATTCTGATCTCGCCCACACGTACCCTGAAAGAACTCCATTGACTTAATGGAGTCACTCTAGGTTTATGCTGGTGTAAGTGAGAACAGGATCAGACCTTCTGAGTCAGACTGCCATAGAGTATTGTCAGCTAATGTCACAGACAGCACGCTCTGTTTGGTTTTTTACTCGGCGGGAATAGCCTCTCCTACTCAAACAGCTGTGGGATGAGGCCGTGGGGAGGAGGGTGGAGTTTTCCCCAGATCCTTCCAGCGGGGGTGGAGGAGTGTTTGCTCTTCTCCCCCCAGGAAGAAAGAAAAATAGTCTTGATGGCATGGACTTCCAGTGGCTCTCCACATGAGGATCCTGTGCATCTGTAGTGGCCTTGGGGCCCTTGTCCCTCTCCCCAGCACACTGCCTCCTGCCAGGCCCTTCCTTGCTAAGAGGCAACCCCAGAATCCTCCCTGAAAAGGTTCCACCGTCCATGTGGCTACAGTAAAGTGAAGGCAGTTTAAAGCTACATTAACTTTCCCCAGGTGGCTTTGAGGAAGAAAGAATGCATGACCCCCTGGCCTCTCCTCCCCCAACCCCTTGATTTCCCATATCTGCCCTCTGCCTGCCCCTCCCCAGCCATGGATCCCTGCCCACAGCTCTAGGGAAGAGTGGGACAGAGCCATGGAGGTGGCTGACTCCCCACACACACACACACACACCACCCACCCATCTCATGACCACGGCAGCTCTCCGGGCACTGATCTACGGGGTACAGCCTGACCCAGTGGAATCACTTGGAGGTGGGATGTGGCCCAGGAAATGCAGCTGAATGCACGTCAAAGCTGGCGTAAGTCCACTTCTGTTTTTCCCTTTGCTTTAATAACCAGACACAATCTCTCTTCTCCTATAAATCCCTCAGACGTTCAATGCTCAGGAGGTAAGTGGCTATGGAACAAGTCACTTAGTTTATCAGGACACTTACATTTCTGCTCTTCCTCTGGGACGATCCTGTACACTTTGTACGGCTCCGAGATGTCCAGCTGGGACCTGTCCGTCACCTCCTCGAAGTCCGGGCTCTTGTTCAGAGCACAGCGTAGCCTCGTTTTCCAAGTGGCTGGCTCGGCTTTGTCACCTTCTTTAAATTTCCCTTTGAAAACTGCCCAAGCCTAAAACAAAAGAGAAAAGTGCCACAGAACTGAAGAACCAGCTTTACAATTAGAGCTCTGTTTTACGGAGTTTATTAATTTCATTTTTCAGGGTTTACTTTTAGCAATTTTTGAACTTTTATGCAGATGGCAAAAAAAATCAGGTGATTTGGGGCTCTCTCTGTGTATGCAGCAATGAGTAATCTCTTGGTAATATTCCCGAGTGGTGCTTTAATGTAGTACCATTTCAAACAGCACCACATTAAAGCGCACTAGGGAGTCTTTAGTGAGCACCAGCAGGGTCTACACAGACCAATTAATGCACAGCACGTTAGAGCACTTTAGAAACCACAGCCCCATAGTCCGTATTGCAGCTCTGTGTAGACAAACCCTTAGATCCAAGTAACCATTTCTGGTGTTTATTGGCTAAACGCCAATTTCATTGTCTTCTGATTGGTTAAAGGCTAAAATCAGAAGCCCAGTTTATAACTTCAGGGCCAAATCTCACATTTGTTCCTCAAGGCCATTTCCTGATGTCGTCACTCAGGGAAACTCCTAGTGACTTCCACCGCAGATCTAACCACCACGCCGAGGTACTTGCCTGGCCACTGTCACTGCAGTGTCTGAGCTCCTCACAATCGTCACTGGATTTATCTTCAGTTACAACACTGCTGTTCGGCAGAGAAGGGCTGTTATCCCATTCTCACCGATGGGAAACTGAGGGGCAGAGATACACTTCCTGGATAACCTTGAGCAAGTACATCAGAGGTGGGAATTGAAGCCTCATCTCCTAGGTCAGGGCCCTAACTACTGTACTGTACTATCCTTCACGCTGACTCACAAAGTGCCTGATTCTCCGGGGCACTGCAGCTTCTGTCGTCATCATTTAAACCCACGTAAAATGCTTCCCACTCAGTTCTCCATTCATCCCAGGAGTAGTGTTTTACAGTCACTTTGTCCAGGTGGAAATGACCACTCAAGGCACAGGGGAATCTGGCCCACAATATCAGTGTAAGCTCTGACTCGCCAGTGCAAAGAGGAAGCTGCAATATGTTTCGAACAAGTTTTTAAAAAACACAACAAAAAACCTCTTGCCCCAAAATCTGACAACAAGCCGAGAGGGGAGACTATTGTATGCAAATAGCCTGTACAGGGCCACCATTTCCCTGACACGAAATTCTTTTCTTTCCAGAATTTTCCACAAATTGTGACTTACACGATCTGTCACAGTCCAAAATTAGCCTTGTAATTACCCTCTTCATGATGGGAAGGTGAGTGAGAGATGAGGGGAGAGTCTTAAGCTTTGCACTCTCTTCTTTTCGTTGGTGTGTCCCAGCTCTAAACTAGTCTAAACAATCGTCTGTGTGCTCAATACTCTTGCCCATGGAAGGTCTGATTTCCAAAAACTACATTTGCAATTAACACAACTCTGCTCAGCTCAGGCATAATAGCAATAAATATTTAAATTACTTTTGCATACAGATGCACAATGGTGCATTCATTCTTGGAAATCACGTCCACGATATTAAGTGCTTTTAAAAAGCTATCACTCAAGGCTGGCATGATTTTCATTGCAGGGGAGGCAGTGTTGCCCAGTTGATATACTGTAGCACAGAAGTGGACTCAGGAGACCTGGTTTCTATTCTCTGCTTGGCCACTGGCTGCTGGGTGACCTTAGACAAGTCATTTCCCTGCTCTGTGCCTCAGTTTCCCCATCTGTGCAATGGGGATAATGATACTGACCTCCTTTGTAAAGCACTTTGAGATCTCCTGATGGAAAGATCTATATAAGAGCTCGGTATTTTTATTATTATTACAGGCTAGTGAAAATTCATATTTATGGACATTTGAAAAAGCTTATCAACATGGTGTCTCGCAATATAATGTCCACATATTGATTTGGAAAACAGTATTAAATTAGCAGGCGTGATCCCTTTGGAGCAGCTTTGGTGTGTAAAAATAGTTCTTTAGGCCCTGATCCTGCAGAGACTTGACTGAAATCAATGGGACATTTTGCAGCGAATAAAGCTGTGCACATGAATAAGCGTTTGCAGGATAGGGGCTGAGTTTTGTTTATAAATAAATGTCTACAGCAACTATTCATAATAAAAACCAGAAAAAGACCATTTAGTACCACCAATCTACTCCATATTCAAAATCTTAGCTGAAAAGTTGGAGATGCTAACTCACTGGGTCAAATTCTGCACCTTACACCTGTGCAGCCTCAATGCAGTCAACAGGGCTCCGGCGGTATGTCTGAGCCAGATTTAGCCTACTAAATTTCATCTCTATACAGAGGCAGTTCTTTGCAAACACCAATTTTCCATGAAAAAAATGTTAGAGCAGCCCTATCAACAACAGCTGTGGGGGCTCAGCACCTTTAGGAAGAGGTAGGCAATGTATTATTAATGCCCAAATTACTTTAAATTAAAGGAGGATTGCAGCTCTAGGCAATTCTCACTGGGGAAAAAAAAAAAATCATGTCAGGATGGAAATCTGTTATATTGCCAAAAATAGGAGCAGGCTGAGCGCTGCCTGCAAAGTCAGTGGGAGACAAGGGCACTCGGCAACTCTCCAGAGGCAATTGGCAGCCTAGAGAATCAGAGCCAGGGCAGTGCTGCTCAGGCAGGAAGGGGATGTGTCCAATATGTTTGCAATGAAGGAGAAAGTCACGGTGCATGAGCAGTGTTAAGAAAAGAAATTTACTGTCTCTCCTACCTTGAATATAGAAGCATCCACCTCCTGGTTGTAATCCTGTTTCCCAGCATGTTTCCACGGGATGCGGAACATGCTTTTTTCTTCATTTTCCCAGATCAGTCCTGGGTACATCCCGCTATCAATCTGTTCAATCAGCCACTGCCTGAGCCGTCTCCCACCATTCCTGTCACACATCCTGAAAGTGAAATTCACAGGATCCGTTAAATGCCTCCCGCCAGTCACACACAGAAATCAAGTGTCACACTTCAAGGAGTTCTTCTGTACAGTACGCAGACATCAGGAGTCAGCAGCAATTGGAGGGGGGTTAGACTATGCACCATTGGCCAGGGCTGTCTTCATTTTCTATGTCTTGTACATGGTCAGCACTTAACAGACAATATACAGAGATATCAAAATGTCCTAATTATTGTGTACAGGTAACCAACGCCAAAACTATTAAATGCCTCCAATACTCTGTGACAGACAGCCCATTATAAATTACTATTAATAGCAATAATTTGCACTTATATAGTAACTGCCATTCAAGGATCTCAACGCTCACTATTATTATCCCCATTTTACAAATAAAGAAACTGAGGCACAGAGAGGGGATAAGTGATTTGCCCCAGGCCACAATGGGGGTGGGTGTCAGTCAGGACTAGAACCAAGAACTCCCCAGCTCTCACCACTAGACCATGCTGCCCACTATTCACACTGTGGATTGAAACTTGATTTCAAGGCTCTTTGGGGCAAAGACTATCTTTTTGTTCTGGGTTTGTACAGCACCGAGCACAATGGGGTCCTGGACCAGGGCAGAGCTCCTAAGTGCTACCATAATACACCTAATAAATAAGGAAAAGAGCACAATTTAGATGTAAAGAACCAAATTCTGCTTTCAGTTACACTGGTGTAAATGCACAGTAACTCCACTGATTTCAGTGGAGAGAGAATGTTTAAGAGCCAAGAGCAGAACCTGGCCTAAAGTTGCTTGAAGTGCAGTCTGCAGGGCCCATATGCATCTGTTTGTAAATTGGGGAGGGGAGGATCCAAAGAAATGAATAAAACAGACATTTCATAGAACGAACATTTCTAGGCAGAGCCTCTGTGAATCAGACGTGTCCAATACTTTCATAGAACTGTCCCTCTTGGAAAATTGCAGGCGGTACAGGAAGCTTAGAGCTTTCCTCCCCAACTCCTCTGTCCCCGCTCACAAACGCTTCCTCACAGAATATGCACGTTGCAGCAGATCTTGACAAATGCTGCTTTATATTGTACAAAATCATCTTCTCTGTAATTCAGGTGCCAGTCACAAGAACAACAGCTGGAAATCCCCCCGATAGCTGGAAAGATGCTCAGCCCTTAACTAAACATTTGTCTTGCCAACATTTCAGTGCTATAGACTATTTCCCCATGTTATTTTTGATGTGAAAAATTCCTCACACTGTGCTGGATGCCTGCCTAATAGCAGGCTAATAAAAATGATGAAAGCTATCCAATTAAGGGATTGAAACTCTCAGGAGCACTATTGAAAACAAGCCTTATTTTAATCAGTCTAGCCAGAGTAACAAGAAACAAAAAACACACTGTATTAGTTGGTTCCCTTGGATTATTACAATTTCTTCTCTCGGACTTTTACACTGAGGGCAAGAACCTGAGCTGGTGTAAGCTGATGCAATTCCACTGACTTAAATGGAGCCATGTCTACTTTCACCAGCAGAAGATCTTACCAATTACATGATGTATTCATTGCATACAGAACTAGGGACTATGGGGCCTAACACTGCTGTACCACTGAAGCGCCAGAGATGTTAGTGGAATTATTCCTGCTCTTCACTGGAGTGAGAGGAGAATGAAATCCATTGAGTTTGCACTGAAGTCTATTTACTAAGTGGATATGCTCTAATGGTTAGCATTTCTTGGCTTACTATATCCCTATCCTTGCTCCGCACACAGACTCCATTACCTCTCACTGGTACTTGGGCTGAGCAAGGAACGCAGGACTGAGCCATTAATTAGCACATATACTAATGAACTAAAGTAAAATGCAGTTAGCATTTCAGAGAATCATCTAATTATAGTGCATTCAGCATCACTATAGTTAGAACCTGAGAATTTCCCCTAATCACTGGGCCTCTCGTTATAGCTCAGCAGTTTTAATATACATCATGCTGAAAGAGACAGCGTTCTCTGCCTCAGTGTAATTTTATTCCATTTTGGCTGTAAGTCAGTTTGGCTATGTTTTAGGGCCCAATCCTTAGTCAGACAATAAACCCCGTTGATTTCAATGAGATAACTCATGTGAGCAAGTCGTCCAGGATCAGTGTCTTTGTTGCATGAGAATAGGTATGTAAATTATTTGAATTTCCAAAGCTGTTTTTGCACACCACAAAATGGGGGGGGGAGTATTCTTTTAAACAATTAAGCAAGCAGGTCATTGGCATGCTGGTAACAGGCACAATTTGAAAAGCACCTGTATGCACATACTCAACTAAGTTTAACAAGAATTGTGTTCCATAGTGGCCCACAACTGAAGTCAATGGGGATTGTGTGGGTCTATCCCAGGGAAAATCTGTCCACACATTATGCATGGAAAACCTACATTCCAAACACGGATTTCAACTGGGTTTTGTGGACCAGCTCAAGAGGTTCCTCTGAGTGATAGATTATTCCATTGGCCAAATCCTCACACTCAGGACACCATGCAAAAATTCAGGTAATAGATTCAGAGCCATGACAATGTCAATGGAAGAGTGGTCCTAATTCTACAACTGCATCCTAAGGACCTGCACACCTAAGGAACCACAATATTCCAACCGGTGTTAGAAAGTAAGTTCAAAGGACCTAAGACTGCAGAAGGATGGGTTAGGGAACGGATCACCCAAACCAATGTTTGCACTGGCTGGCTGGTTCTTTTTGATGATGTCACTTTGTGCAACATCTCCCAGTGGTGGGAGGCCCCAGGGACTTCATTGCTGCAAATAAATATGTAAAGCAAATAATCCCAAGCCCTAGCCTAACTTCCCCCACCCACCCTGCTTCCTGATTTCAACCATTCATTTCTTCCAATTGTTGAAAGGTGTTTTTATCCTGTCTGACACCAATTAGCATCCCCATTTTCTTCTTCAAAGGGAGCTGCAGATCATGATTTAGAGATTCCCAGGATGCTACTACCAGCATTTTCCTCCCTGGCCTCCACACCAGAGATGGGAGCAGCCTAACTAGCAGCACAAGGGCTCAAACAACTGATCAGTTTTCAGTGTTTCTTCCTCTTTTAGAAATGGCATTTTTTCACCCCTCTCCCATTTCCATTTCTGCAGCAGGTCCTAAACAGGAAGTCCACGGCAAAGTCCAAGACCACCTAAATTATGATTTGTTGGCTCATTCCTCTGAAAAAGGATCCACAGTAACGTTCAAGACAAACCATGTAAACAGTCAAAAAGATCGTATGTACACACTTCTCGTCTGTCTCTGAATTACTCAGTGATATTTAGGCAAATTCTTCTATTTGAGAATAAACTGTTAATGCTTCAAATTGTCTTTTGCAACTTTTTAATAGGGACCAATGGCACTAACTTGACAAGGTGCATTTTGGGGCCATTGCTGAACTCAGGCCAAATGACTTTGGGCCTAATTAAACTAATGTTAACTGTCCAACTTAACCGACACCATCAGGGAAATACACAGTTAAAGGTAACAACTCTTCTCTAATTCATCCGATTGTTCATAAATACTGTCCTTCATGTTAGTCCAGAATCCCGGACACATTGGCCTGGCTTCCACACCATGCAAAGCATGCAAACCCTGAATGACTGATATTTTGGGTTTACATGATGCAACAGTTAGATGGAGTTTAACAGAACTAGGCTGGTGGCATGTCAAGCCACATGCTGATTGGTGATCCCTTACAAAATGTAGGGACAATGGAGCTAGTTAAAGACTGAGCGCACACATGACATAGGAATGACTTTGCCTTTTGTATATTTAGCCCAAACCTTTAATATTACTCTGTCTTTATTATCCCAGAGCCAAAAAGTGGCCACCATACCTATTGCTTAAATAAGAGGAGATCAGCTCCATTCAATAATATGGTTTGGGGGCAAAAGATAACAACAAGGCTCCATCGCACTGCTTGCTCACTATTCATTCTGTCCAGATGCCTATGAAGGTTAGCCAGAGTTCTGTCTCATTAGAGGGTGTGCTGAATAGACCCCATCACCTGTGTCTAGCCTAAATGTTCCTATTCCTATTTTGTGCTCAGGTGATATTCGTAATAGGACAATTAGAACAAGACTTTATTGGACTGTTTAGGGAACAGGAGACAATAAGATAGGGTTCAAAAGAACATAAGCCTGGCCATACTGGTTCAGAACAACGGTCCACCTAGCCCAGTATCCTGTCTTCCGACAGTGGCCAGTGCCAGATGCTTCAGAGAGAATAAAGAGAACAGGGCAATTATCAAGTGATCCAACCCCTGTCATCCAATGCCAGCTTCTGGCAGTCAGAGGTTTAGGGACACCCAGAGCATGGGCTTGTGTCCCTGACCACCTTGATCCATAGCGAGTGACAGAGCCCGTCACTAGGCAGTCACAGGCCATTGCACATCCCTTCAAAGCAGTTTCAAAGTACCACTTACCCTCACAGCTTGTGTGTATTGTGCCCAATGCACTGTTGTTGTTTTTTAAGCAGAGACCTAAGGTGGGAGTTTGGAATTTTGGAAGGGGGGGAAAACTTTCTAAGCTCCCAGCTTCTCCATTGTTTCATGAAACTGCTCAAGAGGTAACACTGCTGGCATTAATGTAGGACGGTGTGGGGGGGTCATTTTTGTTGGGGTCTTGTTTTAAGTTAATAGAGAGGTTTACATATGTTGCTTTTCCTCCAGCCTGTACTTTAGTTCGCTGGCTATGGGCAAAACCTTTTACCTTGCCTTTGCAAACCAGCAAAGTCTCCCAGACACCAGTCTGAATGTATTTCACCCGGGTGTAGTCCAGATTACATTATTTAAATATAAAAGAACATATATGGAAAATATCTGCAATTATCCCTCTCCATAGCATCACTGAGGAATCATTGATTTATTTCTTGTCAACACAGCAGGCGATTGTTTTTAATCAGTTAGGGTCCTGGGACACGCGCTGCACTCCACATTCTTAAGGGTCATTTCTGATTCCTGCCTGGAGCGAACTCCATGCTTTCATTTAAAGTTAGGTCAAAAGGCAGGAGCATAAGGCAGGGGGGAGCCCAGCGCTGGCCAGCGTGAGGCAGAAACGTGCCACCTCCAAAGTTCAAATCTCACCTGCAAAAAGGAAGCTGAGGTTGCAAAGAAATAAAAAGCTCCTCGAATCAATGCCAAAGCGGGCCACGTTACATTTGCAAATGCAAACGTTAGTTAATGGTTTTAAAAAGAAGAGGCCAGGCTTAGCAAAGCCCTTGGGCTAACGACGCACCACCTGGGCTCTGCCCGGCCCAACTACCCTGCCAGCTGCAGAATGCTCTGCTCGGAGGAGGAAGGGGTGAGATGCAAATACCTGACAGCGGTCTGCAGAATCGGCTTGCGCCCCGGTCGCTGCTCACCCAGATGTGCGCAGCTGGCTCGCTCTGCGCACAGCGCTCGCAGGCCAGAGAGGGTAAGCGAAAGTAGGCACTCCCCCGCCCCTTCCTCGCATTTATTAAAAAGCAGGGGGAGGGTCTGCGATATCCCGCCTCCGCCAGGGCTTGCAGCCAATGGACAGCGGCGGAAAGCCTCCGGCTAGCCAATGGGAATAGGACAGAATTGAGCGCTTTCTTCTAAGTCCTTTCTTTTCCGAGAAATCAGACTGCGCGGGGGCGCAAAGGGGGTCTCGACGTTGGAGCCTCCTCTCCCAGGTCAACGTTCCATCCCCCCGGGAGCTCGCCCGGGTCAACGTTCCATCCCCCGGGAGCTCGCCCGGGTCAAC